>NC_092355.1:65825535-66101486 GCF_963676685.1 Mytilus edulis | reverse complement strand
CAGAAATCGGTTTGTTTCCTTTCCAAACTCTGACATTAAATGTTTTCCCATCTAATGAAAGAATAAACTTCTTGCTTGGAGTTATATATATCTTCTTTTTTAAATTATAAAACATGTATCAGATATGTAAAGCTTTTTCAAAGGGACAATAGAACCAAATATAATACCATGATGAATCAAACCAAAAACGCAAATGGCAGCCAAAACAAAATGACCTAGTATATATAGTCGGGTTATGGGTTAGATAATACTTGGTTCATGTTTTATGAATATTTAAAGCCTGACGCGTAGCCATACATATACTTTGAAAAATAGAAGGGAAAATACTGAGTTTCCATTGGACCAGAATGGGTGAGTATGTTCTAATAACAAATAGAGCATAAAAGGTCTCCAATTCCTGAGCAACTGAGTTCAGCTCGGGTTAACGGGAGTTCTGTTCATTTATTCATTTGGTAATTACCGTGCCATGCTGCCTAAAATGAGTTAACAAAATTCTAAAATTTTATAAATGACTTAATGAACAATACATTAAATTTCTGTCATTCATATTATCATCACTGCTGTATGTAGCTTTTGACAATAGGCTGAAATTGATTTTCGATTCATCTTGTAAGAAAAATACAAACACTAGAAATGTCAAAGTTTAGTATATTTCGGGTCGAGTTTTGTATTAATCATATGAAAAATTCATGCAATGTTGTGCGTTTCAAATAACACCACAGCATTTAATGTTACATTTGTGTATACTTTCATTCCGCAGTAATAATTGGTGTCGCTGCACGACAAGAACACGGCAACCCAAAGTAAAAAAAATGGCCTCTTTCGTGTTGTATGCTATTCAAGTTGACTTTACGGTTTTATATATTGTTAAACATTATTGTTTGCATTGATTACCCTCTCTGTATATATTAATATAAGTATCTTCTTCCCTATTTTTTTTTTTGCAGATTTTATCATAAAATGTCACACATTGCAATACCCAATATTCTTAATTTGAATTATTTTGCCACAAACAGCAAGTACAATTATTCTAATTGACCCCGAGTAGATGCTGAATGGGGAATTCTAGATTATATTAATTCTAACTTGTATTCCTTTTAGTGTAGATTTATATTTCACATGGGTACAAAACATATTGTATTTACCATGAATTCCTGATAATCATAGTAATTTAGAAATAGAGTATGACCTAGATTTAACTTTTTGACATATTATTCACAATTTTGCACAAATCCAATTTCTACCAGGAAGCACTTGTAAATCACTATAGAGACTCCGCTAGGGGTTTTTGATTATGTTATACATGAGGGTGTGGATGGGGGGGGGGGGGGTCTTTTATTCTGTAAACATTTAATTTTCATCCCTTTTTTCTCTTATCTTCAAAAAATGAACCCCTTTTTTCTCTAATCTTCATTTTTTTTGGCCCGTTATTCTTTAATCTTCATTTTTGAAGGGCATTATTCTTTAAACATTTAACCCCATCCAAACCCTCATACATGTAACTTGGTCGTTTTTATAGTAATTATTTGATTACCAGATAGTTAATGTGTTTATATTGGCAAAATATTTGTGATTATGTGATTACTTGGACACCCCCAATGAGGGCCCAGTTAAATTAACCTTTTTAAATATCAAACGAGCTTAGATCTCAACAGAGGCTTCTTCCTAGTCTAGAGAATTGATTTTATTAGAAAAAAGAAAAATATTCCATAATAGGAAATCTTAAAATATCATAAATTATTTTTGTAACACAGAAATTGAGTGGGATACATAACTGACACGGTTAACTTGTCCAAGAAGTAAAATAAACAAATTGAGTGGGATACTAACTGACATAGTAAACTCATTCTAGAACTTAAATACTCACAGAAATGATAAATATTCCTACGACACATAAAAGGTGGAAGAGCAACGGATATTCAAACTCGAAAAGTCGAAAACAAACTGGCAATGCCTTGGCAACAAGAAAAACGACAAACGACAAAAAAGACAAAGAACAATACCAAACCCCACATGAAACACTACAGATTGAGCAACAGGAATCCCACCAAAAACCAGTGGTGAACTCAGATGCTTGCTCCATAAGCCTTCAATTTAGAATAATTGCAAAAATTGAATAATTGGCTAAAAATATACAATGGATTGATTACACAAAAGAACAATGTCCAGAATAAAGTTATCTAGTAATTACAATTAGCCTTTATTTTTTAAAGATAAAGAATAATGAGCGTATACTTAGAGAGCATACACGTCTTCATTAATCCCGAAGGTGAGTGAACACGGCAATCCACTGTACCCTCGTAGCTCTCGAGGGGTGCTCCGAATAACGGAGAAATCTATAGCTACCCGTACACACATACATACATATTGGCCACAGACCACAATTAAATTCTCTATTAGTTCTTTTATAACGTTTTGTTTCATTAAAAAAAATGCACCTAATCTTTTTATCAAATTTTTTGTGTGTGTAAAGTACAGTTCTAGTCCAAAAATATATCCAACATTCAGAAAGATTGCTCTGCTGTCTTTTACAAATTTAGCCAATACACATCCATACCCCTATGGACAAGTCAAGAGATGTTCCGAAAACTGTAAATATCACCTTTTTGCACCTAGCCTAATCACTCATTCCATATCAAAATCAGTTAAAACAAAACATCCAAATGTTTATTTCAGATCTCTTCTTTCATTTCCACTCCAGAAAAACTAAGAAATGTATGAGGAAGGAAAAGAAAAAAGATAAAGAAAAAATACACTATAATTAAAGGGAACTAACGAAAAGCGGGATAATTAATTGTGGTCTTGGGCCTATTGCTATATTATTTCATATTAATATGTGGTTTTATTAAATTAATTGAATTAGATAAAACACGTGTATGAATATATATCTTCCATATCGTCTTGCTAACTGGAAGATTAAAAAAAACGATACAGTGCCAAACATCCAATTAAAACACACAGAGTATTCACGGTGGGACTATTTGTAATTTAGATTTGCTGCCGATTAGTACGTGTAATGACTGCTGTGAAAACAACGTTTTTGAATTAGATGTTTATTGGTTTATTCTTCCATGTTTAAAAATAAATGAGGCATTGTGGACAACATTAGTAGAAAACCGCTAAATGACCCTTATTTTATTGATTAAACACGTCCCAGAATGAGATACGACGTTTTGACATGTTTAATTAGGTTAATACACACCAGTGACCAACAAACTAACAAATCAGCAAAAATACACTGAGATTAGGAAGAGCGTTGAAAATTACTTTGAACTTTTGTACACTTGAAGTCTTAATAAGTATTGGTGCATATACAACTATTATTCCTATAAGCTGTATTGCTTTTTGAATAAAGTATTATTAGTATTTACCGTGTTTAAACTGCATTTGTATATTGTCTTAGGTGTAGGTGTCATACCACCAATTGAAAGTCCCTATCTGTTCAACCAAATTTTACAATTTTCACAGCTTTCTAAATATTTTACCTTAAGTTTAACTTCATAGAAACTAGGTATATCCTGAATAGTACTGGTGTCACCATTCTACATGCCAATTTTCAACATACATTCAAAATCATATAAGAAAGAAGAGAGCTCCCGAAAGGAGGTACCACTAAAAATAACCCCTGGTTTTCTGGAAATCTTAAATTAGTATACCATGGAGCGCATTAATCCTCAATTTTAAATGCAAACTCCTAGACAGGTAAAATTTGGCTCAAAATGGTCTTAATATATTTCTCTTTCAACAAAAGTTTCATTTCTGCAAATTTGTTAGTTAGTTTAGGTGAACAATGACATCAAATGCACTATTTTTTGTCCGAGTAGGCCTACTTTCACATACGTTCTAAATTTGAGAGAGTAATTGGTGGTACATGTATGACACCTGTAGTCTATTTTCCAATTGTAGATTTGATTCTGTTATTACACATTTTGCTGGTTGTTTCGCTTTACAGTTGAAAGTATTAAAACAAAATTACTAACTTTCAAGTAAATATTATGAATTATTCAGTTAAATACGAAACTCCTCCTGTATTGTCAATGCTAGTTCAGATCAGTGACTGTTTTATTTCATTTAAATATATTGATATGAAAGTTACACACCGTGAATTAGAGGGTGGAATCGAAGTTGAAATATCAAAACCAGCAAAGATAAAATATACATGCTACATATATAAAATAGCAAGGATGCAAAAACAAAACTGAGAATGGAAATGTGAAATATGTCAAAGAGAAAACACCCCAACCAAAGAGCAGAAAAACAGCCAAGACCCCCAATAGGTGTTTAAAACAGCGAAAAAAATCACGCATAATAATACTAACCCACATTTAAAATGGCAAGGGTGCAAGGATATATTCTTACCTATCATGATACATAAACTAGATATACAGTTAGCCATACCCTTTACCTCCTAAACACGTTTTCTACCTTGTAATTCAAAACAGTTAGTAAACAAACACCCATGTTCTAAATATACAGTAAAACCTGTTTAAACCGAACCGCTTTTTGACCAAAGATTTTGTTCGGTTTTTGGCCGATGTTCGATTTTATCAGGTTCACAACGCATACACTTTGATATGACGGTGCTTTAGAAAATGTTTGGTTTATAAATACAGGTTTTCGGTTTATACAAGATTCGGTTTTGCCAGGTTTCATTGTATTGAAGAAAACCAAAAATTGGAAGAAAGTACATACGCACTCATTAAAAATTGTTCACACCACCAATTGTCGTTTTAATAGTGACAACCGTGATAATGCCATTAATTTACACATTTTTCCTCATACATTGTCAGTTTAACCTTGAAACATTTTGTTAGATTACGTGAAAATAAAGATTTTAATCCATATCCAATTATAAAGTTGACATTTTCTAATCATGCACTGAAAGTACAAATTACATCGATAAATCACAACAAAACTTGAATCTGAAAATGAAGACTCGCAATTCAAGATCATCAACGATACAATATGTTCCAATAAAAGTGAAATTGAGATGTGTTAAAGAGACAGCTATTCCGATCAAAGAGCAAAGTTATCAATAATTCAGAATTCCAAAAAACAAGAATGTGACCAAAGTACACGGATGCCCCACTCGCACTATCATTTTCCATGTTCTATGGACCGTGACATTGGGTAAAAAATCTAGTTTGGCATTAAAATTTGAAAGATCATACCATAGGGAACATGTGTACTAAGTTCCAAGTTGATTGGACTTCAACTTCGTCAAAAACTACCTTGACCAAAAACTTTAACCTGAAACTCGCACGTTCATTTTCTATGTTCAGTGGACCATGAAATGGGGGGTCAAAAGTCTACTTTGGCTATAAAATACGAAATATCATATCATGAGGAACATGTGTACTAAGTTTCAAGCTTCATCAAAAACTAACTTGAACAAAAACTTTAACCTGAAGCGGGACAGACGGACGAACGAACGGACGCACAGACCAGAAAACATAATGCCCCTCTACTATCGTAGGTGGGCCATAAAAAAAGAGACAATGACCAGGTGACAAAAAAAATCGAAATACATTATTTCCACTTTTTTAATTGATACAAACCTACCAATCTATTTAAAACATTGATCTCTGATTTCGTTATACTATACTCATATGTAGTATAACGAAATCAGGGGTTGAAGTTATAAAACTTTACTCAGTGCTTGGAGCACACACAGCATGCTCGAAACTTGAAATCCAGCATTTTGATAATTGATTTTGGAGTATGAGTACAAAAACTAACTCGAATTTTTTATGATTTTAAGGCCAGAGATCAATTTTTGAATTAGATTGCAAACCTACAACTTTCTGTTTATATTCACTACCAAAAGTGACATCATCAAATTTTAATGCATTATTACTGTGTAATCTTATACGACATATGCACTTTATGCATGCACTTCAAAAGCAAACACTCAAAGGGGAAATAAGGCATTCTTGTATATGGCATTTCAAAGGCATCATCTCGATTGATATTAGGTCAGTAGGTGTTTATTTCAAATTTCCTTAGTAGCTCGATATCCCATACTTTATAACCAGCAATAAAATTGAGAATGGAAATGCAGAATGTGCCCAACCCGAAACAGAAAACAGCCGAAAACCACCAATGGGGTTTCAGCACAGCGAGAAAAATCCCTCGCCCGGAGGCATATAATGACGAATTCACATGCAGTACTATGCATTTCTCTCCTTTTTCGAATAAACGAGGGTCAAATCGTCTCTTACCTAGGTATGACTTAAGTTAATCAATTTGATGGACCGAAGTGGGCTCTTCAAAGAAGGTCAAGGCCGTATTTGGCACAACCTTTTTCAAGTTTTGATCCTCAGAGCTGTACAACTTTGTCCCCCCTTTTTTTTACTTTCGAACTTTTATATCTGGGCGTCACTGGTAAGTCTTGTTTTGACGAGGCGCGTTTTTGACGTAATGAATTTAAAACCTGATGCCTTTTGTTATCTATTATTCATGTGTTTCTTTGCCTAATACGTTCTGCTATTTATTTGTATTGTAGTCCTGTATTATTATGTTGTCATTTTAATGTTATATTTAACAATTCCATCAAAGTGCGAGGTTTGGCATGCCACAAAACCAGGTTCAACCCAACATTTTTTTCTTTAAAAATGTCCTGTACCAAGTCAGGATAGTGGCCTTTGTTATATATCATAGTTCGTTTCTGTGTGTGTGTAACATTTTTACGTTGTGTTTCCGTTGTGTCGTTTGTTTTCTCCTATTTTTGAGTGTGAATTCACATATCGGATGTTCTCTAATGCTTAGTCCGTTGCTGTGTGTGTTACATTTTAATGTTGTGTCGTTGTTCTCCTCTAATATTTATTTAATGCGTTTCCCTCAGTTTTAGTTTGTTTATATCAAGTCTCTATAAAGATACATACAAATTGTATTACAAAAGTCGGACAATTTATCGCATTAATATGTCATTTTCGAATAAATGTCAGTTATACATTGTCAAATTCAGTAAATTATACTGGCTTTCCTGTGTCAATATAATATCCGCAGCAAATTTTCTACATTAAAAGTGAAAGGACGACTTATTGAGTTTACCGTATGAGAATAAACCAAGGAAGTCATCTCATTCTTAATTAGTGCTGCCAAATTGACTATTATATAAAATGTAGTATGTCTTACTTCGTTAACTGTCATGCGCATTAAATTAGGAAAAATGTATCTACTTCCGCCATTAAATAGCTATATGGAGCACCTTTTTTCCACAAATACATGTGTTTGTATATGTACCTCAAGTCTTAAAGTCGACTAAACCAATATTAATATTAATAAATTCTAACTCCCAATATCATAAACATTCCGGTCCATAGACGTATTTTCTAGTCTGTCGTTTGCGTTCCTGAAATATAATCTAAAACGATGATGTGGTATGATTATAAATTGTGCAAATATTAACCGAAGGCAATATACCGAAGACGTGAAATTCTACACAACCACGTGATGAAGAGTATTCATATCCGTAAGATTAGGCAGTCAAAGAGGTCTCAATACAGGAACTTGAGAAGTCTACTGAAACTGATTCCAAACGAAAAGCTTGAAGGGATAACAACATAGGCAGATCCAGGGGGCCCTTTCGTGGGAAAAATTGTGGTTGAATATATAGGGAATCACTGAAGCATGACTGGAGCGGGTGGGTTCCCCTTTATGTCAGTCAGCGCCCCCTTATGCAACGTTCTGGATCCACCACTGTACAACATTGACATTTATACTTAAAATTGCAAGATATCAAACTTATTGAATACAAGGTACGCCGTGACAATTCAACAAAGTATTTCTTTTAAGGATTCCTCGACACAAAAAACATGCAAACTAGCATTTTTAAACGACATAAAAGAAATACAATCAGAACCACCATACTCAAGCTTGCAGCCGCTGTTAGCAGCCAATCAAAATAGCAGTTCAGTCACCACGTGATACTAGTAGTAATCCAATCAAGTTTGTGACCACATAAATGTGTACGATCACACCTATCATCAAGAAAATTTCAAAGCACATGATGGCTTTACGTATGTTTGCTACACTCTTTCAAAAACAAGTAGACTTTTAAAAGACTGGTATACATCGACAGTGTAAGAATAAAATAACTTAAAAACACCCAAAAAAAAAATAATTATAGTTCTTTTATATAAATATATATAAATAATCAATTGATTTGGCAGGCAATGGTTCTCTCTAGATTTCTCGATCATAATAATTTATTATATTTAATATTAAGACTTTTGTCATTCAAACATTATGAAAAATAACAAGGATTTAACCAGATTTTTCCTTCTTAACTCTATTATATGTAGTGAAAAGAAAGTAAACTTTTTAATGTTAGCGGTCAAAAATTTATTGGCACTACATGGATTACACTTGAGAATTCCGAAAATCTGACAAAAAGTCATAGACAATAAACAAGCTTTCTTAAACATGATGTTTTGAAAAAATTTGCATATTATCTGTTACTATAAAAACGAATTGAAGGATAACGTGTTGATCAAATCATCTAAAGAATGTTTAAATTGATTTAAGAGTGCATTTATATAAAGATGTAATTTTGATAAACTTATCTTGATTAATTTTTTGTGGTTCGTCGTTGTTGATAATATTAGCAATTGCAGTCAATTTCATTTCAACACATGTTAAACCGATAACATTTCACCTGCTTTACAAAATTAGAATACGTTATGTATGTAAGACAAAAAAATCAACAAACTTCTCATTGCTAAATTTAATGAGTAAAACAACTTCAAAATGAACATTTCCAGACAGTTTCTTTAAAAAAAATATTTAAGTAAACAATTATTTATGAATTCTACGTCATTTGGTCTCTGGTGGAGAGACATCTCATTGGCAAATTATCATGCCACATCTTTCTTCGATATTTAATAATGAAGATGTGTTATTGCTGGAGCTCACTGTCCTCCCAAGGACTAAAATATCGCCCACTCTAGCTGCTTTTTAAGAATCAGTGTTTAGTTTTGAATTTCGGTATGTCCTTAATTTCTAGAGATTCGTTAACGACCAAAACACACTGATTGATCCTATACGATTAGAAAAAAATTATCGACACTATACGATTACAACATAGTTATCGATCCTGTACTATAAAAAGATTATTATCGATCATTCACGATCAGAACATAGTTATCAATCTTATACGAAAAGAACATAGTTATCGGTCCTATACGATAAGAACATAGTTATCGATCCTTTATGTTATGGTTAAAACATACATTGTAATTATCGATCATATAGGATTAGAACGCAGTTATCGATCTTGTACGATTAGAACATAGTTATCGACCTTATATGATTAGAAAATATGTATCGATCCTTTACGATTAGAACACAATTATCGATCCTATACAAATATAACATAGTTATTGATCCTTTACGATTAGAACATAATTATTGATTCTATACGATTGAAACATAGTTACCTGGGTTGAGTTCAATATCGTTGCAGCTACGTAGCGGCTACGTGCATTGTAGCTGCTATTAATATCTATGTAATATCTAGTCTATAGCTACACGTTCAATAGTCAAAATCTACGTAGCACTACGTACAATGTAGCTGCTACGATATTGAACTCAACCCAGCTCTCTACAATTAGAACATAGTTATCGTATAGACATAACTGTAACCTTTTATTTTGATACTTGTGGAATTGTTTACGTCTTGTTTGAAAAGAACATTTTCTGTATTTTCAAATGCAAAATAAGTGAAAACGACATTAGTTACTCTTCTTCGTTTTATCAGTTATCTGTATAATAACTTGGTTTAATTGAGAAGAACGACAATTGTGTTAAAATATCGAAACGAAAAACGGCTATAAATGTTCTTAGCTCTATCATTCGAAAGAACTTTAACAAAGGAAAGGCAATGTTGTCAAATAAAGGCAACCATAGGATACCGGTGTTCAAAAGTCATAAATCGATTGAGAGAAAACAAATCCGGGTTACAAACAAAAACCGAGAGAAATAAAACTACTATAAGATGAAAACAAAGGGACAACAGGAACAACGAAGTGCAACAAAAACAAAAGCCAATAAACATAGACACGAATTATTTGATAACAACTGCTATATTCCTGACTTGTTACAGGACATTTTAAGAAATTATGATGGCTTGATCGGGTTTAATTGCTAGCTTTAAACTTCCTCTATATGACAATGTAAACAAATATCGCTAAACCACTACTAAAGAATTTCGCTGATTTATTAGTTCGTATGATATTTTCAATCTTTAAAACAGATTTCAGACCTACAGCATGTTTTGTCTTTGAAATGCTTTGTTCAGACCTACAGCATATAGCGTATTGTCTTTGAAATATTATGTTTTACAAGAAGCCATTAGTACTTTATGTACGCATGTTTACCTTAGATCATTGCTGGTATACTAATTGAAGAATGTTTCCCGTTTAATGATTCATTATATGTATTTAAAAAATGCATTGATAAGAATGAATATGCAATTAAATTTAAATTACACGACAAAGAAGTTACAAGAGTTTGGCGATTAAAACCATCTACTATTTCAATCCTATAAATATTTCTTACAGAGGAATATACAACATTATGTAATCATCAATTGATGGTTGATCTCCCCTGCAAGGAGTGACCCTCTTTAATTACGTCTGCTCCATCCAATTAAAACTGAATAAAATATCAAGACAGACTGAGGTAATTGAAATAAAAGTTGACACTTTTCCACTAAATTTCCCTGAGAATAAAAAACTGTTTGGGCTTACCGACATGAATACGAAACCTGCAGAAAATTTATTATAGTGAGCCCGCTGTTTCGAACTTTTTTCCTTTGTTTTTTTATTTGCAATATTTCCTATTCCCTCACAGAAAAATCAAGAAAATTTGTTTAACAATGAAATTGTATGCCAATAAGCTGGATACCTTTTCGTGCATTTCAAATTGAAAGTATACAAACATTGAATATAAATTTGAAGCACTAAACCAGAGACATTTAATACAAGAACTATATGTCTCTGACTAAACAAACTGTGGTGTCTTTACAGGTGTAATAAGCCCATATCGGGCATCGCAATTTAGCACCAATTTTGCTGCCGAAATTTAGATGGTGACAATATTTGATATACACGTTTACTTAAGTACCGGTCTTTGTAAAAATCATGCAGAAGGTGATTCATGGCATGTCACAGAAGTAATTTTTTTTGCCCTATATCATAAGAACTTTGGTAGATGGTCAAAATTCTGTCTTTATTTTCCCTGTATTATGCCCGTTGCCATGGTAACCATCAAATCAACATTTTGCCTGAATATGTGAAAAAAGACCCTTTTTGAAAATATAAAATAAGGGAATTTAAAGTCCCATAGAAATAAAGTTAATCAATACAAAGGATATGTATATTTACAGTATTGACAAACAAAACCCAAAACTATATAAAAACGTTAAAATTTTGAATTTACTAAATAGTTTGTTTCCATAGCAACCATTTAAAAATGTGTTAAAATTCGAAAATGAAAAATTTCAAAAACTTTAAAATTTTAAATCTGTTTATCTCCCAAGACCAACAATACCATGACATGTCATTGACAAATTTTGAAAGACCACATTCTATATATTCAGAAAATAAAAAGAAAGTCGTGTGTTTTTTTTTTCTTTAAAAAAAAAATTTAGTCAAAAATTGTCAATTTTCACCAAAATTCAGATTAACAATCAGATGAATAATCAAAAATTTTGAACTTAAAAAGCTAAAACATTCCATTTATATGTGCAATTCTGACACACATTTGTTAATTTTAAAGGAGAATATATGATAAATGAAGATATACTTGTACAAAATGAAAAATCATCACTCTGGGTATGGTGCACCCCCCTTTTTTTTCGATTTTTTTTTTTTTTTTCAAAATTATAAAATTTGTTGAAAGAAATGTGGTATCTCATTGTGTTTACTTGTGAACTAAGTATTTTAAGAATTTAAGCATAACACAACTTCTAAAGTTGAGGGCAGCATATGTACCCCCTCCCTTCAATCTTATATGTAAGATTTCTCAGAAGTTTTAAAAAAAAATGGTAATACGCATAACCCGTTGTCGTGTCTAAGACTGATGCTGTCAGTGAAAAAGAATAAAGTTGAATCCAAAACTTAATTACTAGTAAGTCTATGTATAAAGATAAGAGGATGTGTTGTAATTGTCAATGAGACAATTAACTCTCAACCAGAGAGAGCAAAGACATAGAAATAAACAACCACAGATCACCGTATATCCTTCAACAATGAGCATAACATGATTATCTATAAAACAAATCTTACTGAACATTTAAAAAAAAAATAGCTTAGGATACTTTCTCTTTCAAAATGGCTATAAAGAAGTTACAGTAACAATTTTTATGTAAAGATTTTAATACAAGTATCATATTAACTTAACATTATCAATGTTCTAAGAAAATGAGGTCAGGGTAAGATGAACTATGTCAGACAGACGAAAAAAGAGAACGGAAACGGAAAATTCAGCATTTTTTCCATTTTTAAAGGGGCATAACTTATTGACAGTACCTGTTACACCAATAACATTCTAACTGTTTTGAATTTTATGGAAATAAGCATTGTGTATAAGTTTCAAAACATTTGGTTGTGGCAAACTTAAGTTAGAGAACGGAAACAAAAAAGTCAGCATTTTTTTTCCATTTCTATAAGGGTATAACTCTGGAACGGACGTACTTACAGACAAGGGTACAACTTAATGCCCCCTTTGCTACAGTGGGGGCATATAAATTCTACATGTTCTATCTGAGGAAATATATACCAACGATCTACATTAATTGTGCAAGAATTTGTCAATGTTTCTATTGTATATGGTGGAAAAGGACAGCTTGTCTATTATTTTTTTTTAAACCTAACTGAATTATTATTTGTATGCAGAATAATCGCGTTTTTTTATGGTTCTCAAAAATATATTCCTTGTGGCCCTGAGGAAAATTTGCTGGTCCGAACTATTGTATACTGTTTTGATTCTCAAACCTTAATGACAACCATGTGCAATGGCCATTCTTGAATTTTGCCTAATTTAATCAATTGTTATATTTACATATTTTTATGCCCCCGCAGTGGCGGAGGGGGCATTAAGGTTAACCCTTGTCCGTCCGTCAGTATGTCCCAACGTTGGTTTCTGTTCTCTATCTTTAGTTTGCCTCAACCAAATGTTATGAAACCTAATCACATTGCTTATTACCATAAAACAAGACTAAGTTTGGTGGTGTCACTTAAACCGTCCAAGAGTTATGCCCCTTTACAAATAGAAATATTGCTGAATTTCCGTTTCTGTTCTCTAACTTTAGTTTGTCTTTACCAGATGTTATTAAAATTATACACAATGCTTAAAACCACCAAATGCAGATCAACTTTGAATTTTGGTGGTGTAACTTTCACTGTTCTATGCAATGCCTCTTTATAGAGGGAAAAAGTTGCTGAATTTTTTGTCTAATCTTTACAGAGTGTTATTATCTTATCAACACCACTGATTTAAGACAAAACAAATATTTTATTTTTTTATTTTTGTTATATCAAAAATAGTATTTTTATAAATAAACCAGATGCTCCGCAGGGCGCAGCTTTATACGACCGCAGAGGTATTGCACAATACTTAACATAATAATTTTGGACCCCGATTTGGACCAACTTGAAAACTGGGCCCATAATCAAAAATCCATGACCATGTTTAGATTCAGCATATCAAAGAACCCCAAGAATTCTTTTTTTGTTAAAATCAAGCTAAGTTTAATTTTGGACCCTTTTGATCTTAATGTAGACCAATTTGAAAACAGGACCAAAAATTAAGACTCTGAATACACGGTTAGATTTGGCATATCAAAGAACCCCAATAATTATTTTTTTGATGAAATCAAACAAAGTTTAATTTTGGACCCTTTTGGCCCCTAATTCGTTGGGACCAAAACTCCCAAAATCAATCCAAACCTTTCTTTTGTGGTTATAAACCTTGTGTTAAAATTTCATAGATTTCTAATAACTTATGCTTAAGTTATTATGCAAAAACCAAGAAAAATGCTTATTTGGGACCTGTTTTTGGCCCCTAATTCCTAAACTGTTGGGACTAAAACTCCCAAAATCAATCCCAACCTTCCTGTTGTGGTCATAGAGACCTTATGTTAAAATTTTATAGATTTCTTTTTACTTATACTAAAGTTATTGTGCGAAAACCAAGAAAAATGCTTATTTTGGCCCTTTTTTGCCCCTAATTCCTAAAATCTTGGGACCAAAACACCAAGAATCAATGTCAACCTTTCTTTTATGGTCATAAACCATGTGTTTAAATTTCATAGATTTCAATTTACTTTTCTTAAGTTAGAGTGCGAAAACCAAATGTCTTCGGACGACGACGACGCCAACGTGATACCAATATGCGACCAAAAAATTTTCAATTAATAAAAATCAAATTAGAACTTAATTTTTTTCGTTTAAACATGGTCTGCTTAAAATTTTGATTGCAATCCGTCCTTGTGTCCATCTGGCTGTCCTTGCAGCGCTCGCACATGTACAAATTATGTCAGATTTTTAAGAAACTAATACTTTAGGTTATTATAAGCAATATCTCGAACAAGTTAGATATTGGTGGTCAATCGACTTTAATAAAAACATTTATAACCCTTGAAAATAATAAATTTATGGAAAATAGCCCCTTTAACGCTCCCACAGGTACAATTCTTGCCAGATTTTTAATAAAACTTATACACTAGATTAATATCAACAATATCTCGGATGAGTTCTATAATCATGGACAATTGACTTTTTTAAAAGAGTTATGACCCTTAAAAATATTAAAATTTATGGAAAGTTGCCTTGTTAGCGCTCTCGATGGTACAAATTTTTTATTTTTTATTTTCAGTTTATTTCTGATAGAACGGACGTAGTTTTTTTAGGTCACCGTTTCAAAGGAACTGTGAATTTTGCCATCACTTTGCTTCCGTTGTCGTCTGTCCGGTGTAAAATATTTGAAACATTTCCACTGAAACTACTTAACCAATTCCAGTAAAACTTATAAACTGATTGATCCTTAGGATATCTAGAATTAAGTTTGTGTTCTATTTTCTATTTTGTAAAAAAACATGGCCGCCATGGGTAAAACAAGAACATAGGGGTAAAATGCAGTGTGTAGCTCATATCTCAAACACTAAAGCCTTTTAAGAGCAAATTTTCAGATGAATCTAACAACCCATTGTTGGGTTGCTGCCACTTAATTGTTAATTGTACGGAAATTTTGCAGTTTTGGTTATTATCTTGAATATTATTAATGACAAAGATAAACTGTAAACAGCACAACTTTCAGCAAAGTAGGATCTACAAATAAGTTTATATGACCAGAATTGTCAATTGAATCCGTATGGAGTTATAGCCCTTTAAAGAAATTTTTCAAAATTTGTTCATCTAGTTTGCTTCCTTTAAAAAAAAATCTTCTTTTGATATTGAATATGCTTAATCAATTTCAGTCCAACTTGGGAGTTACAATCTTGTATAAATTTAGTTTTTTATTTCCTTGTACTTCAAGAAACTTAGCCACTATGGCTAAAATGGAACATAGGGGTAAAATTCATTTTTTGCTTTTGATGAAAAAACGACAGATACAAAGAACATTTAAATGGAATTGTTAAGCCACTCATTGATATATATTGAAGGGACAAATAATCATTGATGCAAGATTTAACCAAAAATTACAGGTGATCGATTCAGGTTCTTTAGAGTCAATTTTAAAGACCATGAAATAGAAATTAAAGATTTTAAATTTCTGTTTGGGTTGTTCTCTCTTTGACACATTCCCCATTTCTAAAAAAAAATCTAATATATAAAAATGGTGTAGGGGGTTCTATTATTGCCCTCACCCTTTGAAGAAATTTCATGTTTTAATGCTCAAAATGTTCACAATTGAATTCCATCTTTTAAATTTATTAATGATTTTTTGAATTTAAAAAAAAAAGGGGGGGGGGGGCACCATGCCCAGAAAGAAAAAAATGTCCTTCTCTACAAAAATATCTCTATCAATCATATTTTCTCATTTATAATTACCAAATTTGTGTCAGGAATGCACGCATAAATGGAATGTTTTAGCTTTTTAAGTTCAAAATGTTTCAGTATTCATCTGTTTGGTAATCTGAATTTTGGTGAAAATTGACAATTTTTGACTAAAATTATTTTTTTAAAGAAAAAAAAAACACACGACTTTCTTTTTATTTTCTGAATATATAGAATGTGGTCTTTCAAAATTTGTCAATGACATGTCATGGTATTGTTGGTCTTGGGAGATAAACAGATTTAAAATTTTAAAGTTTTTGAAATTTTTCATTTTCGAATTTTAACACATTTTTAAATGGTTGCTATGGAAACAAACCATTAAGTAAATTCAAAATTTTAACGTTTTTGTATAGTTTGGGGTTGTGTTTGTCAATACTGTAAATATACATATTGTTTGTATTGATTAACTTTATTTCTATGGTTCTTTAAAATCCATTATATTTCAATTTTCAAAGGCTACTTATGGACGTATTTAGGCAAAATTTTGTAAGGATGGTTTCCATGGCAACCAAAGTTGAAAAGAAAAAATTAATACAGAAAACCTATTTTCATACCATACCTTCATCATAAACAAAATATAAAGACATTTGAAGAGGGGTCATGAATCGCCCATCAACAGGAACCTGCGTGATTCTTACAAAGACCGGTACTTAATATTTGATTTCGCTTAAATGGAGGAAAGGAGTACATTGGCATGGTCATGTTTATATTACTGAAATGTTGTATGTATGTATGTATGTTCTGTATCTTCCTCCTTTAGTAGGAGCACCACCCTAGGCTATGGTGTAAAAAGGAAGACATTTAACACAATGTTTTGTTTTCATTATGAGCCCCTTCCCAGACACTCGTATTTACAAATGTACCGCAGACCGTAAGTTAAATTGATTTATAGTTTTCAACATATTTTTAATTGTCTTTTGACGGTTGTATGTTTGAATTTAGCATGTGTTATGTAATTAATAGCTTGTTTACTTATTAAACAAAATATGTGCATTTTATATAAAGAAAACAATTGGAAAATGATTAAAGCATAGAACAAAACAATTGCAAAACTAAGCAATGAGATTATCCAATAATTATTGTTTGTAATTTGCAGACACATAAATGTTAAGTAATGACGTTTTATGTCTTGCTCGTAGTTTTTCCCGCCTTTAAAATGAGAAATAAATTGTTGTCGTCTGCGTATGATGCAACATAACTTATTAATTTATTTCCGGTATCTTGTAATTTAACAAGTATGTCACTTTGCTTAAATTTAAATGGTGGTATAAATATGTTCACATTAGGAAAAAAATAATACAAGCAGAAAAAATAAAATTTAAAACGCAGAAATAAAAACATAAAAATAAGAATAGGAAAATAAAATTAGTCCTCGGCCTATTATGTATATAGCTCATTATGTAAGGTCGTACGACGACACATACAAAATTCAGTTGGTATTATGCGGATACTTCTTTTATTGTCAATCATGCAGATACGGATTTCATTAAAGGCCCGGGCAAGGGATTTCCTGGACCCTTTTAGCAGCCACATATACCATGTATACCAATATCATATAAAATAACAAACATTAATAAAATTGAGAATGGAAATTGGGATATCTCAAAGAGACCATGTTGATAAAATAACACCATTGATCAGTTTAGTAACACTACTGAATATATCATGACAATCAGCATTGTTTTGTTTCTTTCATGTTTAACAAGCGAAACATCATATTATTTATGAAAAACAATACTTATTTAACAATGTTTTAACAATATCATGTATTACATATACAAAGTTTTCACAAACGGATGTATGCTGGTAACACAAATGACACTATTTAGTAACACTTTTGTGCATTTTTAGTAATGGATGTTATGTTATATAATTTGAGATTTTTTAGCCTAAGAAGTATTTTTTCATCTTTTTATTTTGATCGGTGTTCTTGGCTTTGTGTTCAGTACTTAATAAAAGTAAAATTTGAAATGTGATGTTAATGGTGATACTTTTGTGTCAATGGAGTTACTGAAGGGTCAGTGGTGTTACTATATAAAGATGTGACATTTTTTAAAAATTTTATTCATAAATGAAAGTGTTTTTATGTCGTATACGAAGGATTAGGTATATTATTATCATTCAATCTTATACATTTTATATATATTCAGTTTAAGTGTATTTAAGAATTGAATGCTCCTTTTTGTAACTTCATTTGGGTGTAAAAGCGTTGACCGAAGTACATTTTGTATGAAGCGCGGAAGCGCTTTATTCTAAAAATGTGCGCACGGTCAACGCTTTTACAACCCTATGAAGTTACAAAAAGAAGCATTCAATACTTATGATTACATTTTTTAGCTAGGATCATGAAAACACGAATTTTATCAATTTTTTATTTAATTCACCTGTACATTTTATTGTTGGACCTCGTGTTATCATGAATGAAAAGTTTTATTGAGTAATGCAATTGCTTAAGGAATAACACGTGATGTGCAATTAGCCAATCAGAATAACGCATTATAGTGAAACATACATCTAATGTGATTATTTTTTAGTATTTACAACGGCCATAATCAGGACAGCCAACTTTATTACGACAATGTATTCTTAATTTGTTTTTGGAATAGAATGCACAGCTATATGAATAATGTCAATAAGTCGTAATTTAAACCTAAACAACAAATTGGAACAGTTTTTTTATGTTTAACAATAATATTTAGTACCTAAATGTATGTTTTAAATTGGTAACACCATTGACACGATTCTATCAAAGAACGACCTAAAATTGTTAAAATTGAAGGAACTCTTCATTTTCCCCATTGCATATTTCTGAATATCGTTGCTACCATACTATAGAATAGAGGGCCACATTCAAATGTTTTAAACAATGACATTATTTTTCAAAATATTACCTCGTCGAAATTTGCACTTTTTTTTATAATGACCCATATATGTATATCAATAAGTTTGAACTCCTTTTGTCTATATTGTTACACTCGTAATTATCCCTGGAGGTTAATATCATATCTTTTTCATAATCAGTACAGGATTAATTGAGAAATTTATATAAAAAAAATCTGATAATTTAGCGATAAATTTTTAGAGATTATAAATTATTAAAAAAAATACAGCTGCAAACATCAAACTCTCGTGCAAATATATATAAAAGCTGAAACATGTTCAATAAGAAGGAAAATAAATTTAAAATCATTTATCTAAGTTGGTACAGTGCATTTGTAGTGCTGGAAATACATTTACTCCTATAATTATTCATCATCAAAGGCATTGCACTGAAACGTGAATGTCAAGTTATTTTCAATACAATTCATAATAAAGCGCGTGTGAATAATGGGTAAAATACGGAGTAAATAATTCAATGACATCTTTATAGAAATCTATACTTTGCGTTACCAAATGGAATTGTAAGTTTCATTGTCGTACAATTAATCGGTACACGAGTCTTACATCGCCACGTATTCTACAATCAGACTCCAACAGTTTTTTTAATTGTTTAAAACCTGGCCGTCCAAGACCCTCGTAGGTAGTCAAGGTCGTTTAAAACAACGAACCGGAAGTATTAGTATTTTTCAACATAGCTTGGCTGATGGCTGTCGAGTGTGATATGATTATGCTGCACATATGTCAATCGATAGTTAGTACAGTGAAACCTGGCTAAACCGAATCCTGTATATACGAAAACCTGTATAAACCAATTTGCAAACATGTTCTAAAGCACCGTCATCTCAAATTGTATGCTTTGTGAACCTGATAAACCCGAACATCGGCCAAAACCGAACAAAATATTAAGTCCAAAAGAGGTTCGGTTTAAACAGGTTTCACTGTATAATAGAACTTGTTCAATTTAGTTACATGTATCATATTTCAGAGTATACATGTACACACTTTTATTTGAAAATTGGTTGTTCATGAGTTTGTATGTATTCAAATAAAACATTACATGTTGCAGAAATTGCAATGCGACGTGAACAAAACCAACTCTTCCGAACAAAACTAAATCCAAATCAAACCAAACCAAAAATAGAAAAAAAGAGTTTGTGAAAGCGGAAGGAAATGTCAAGTGGTCTGACTTGCCCTCGAGCAGTTAACATGGTTACATAACGTTTGTTAGTTATTCTCCTTCTCGTTCTTAAGAAGGTACGATTGAGTGCGTCCATGATTGTTCAATTTTGAGTTTGAATACACATCTAACAGACCATGACGTGGTCAGTTTATTTCGACCAATGAGATTCGATATCCATGGTATCGTCCACCTCTTTTGTATGCAACACTTTTCTTTAAACTGGTTAATACAAGACTACATCAAAATTTTAGCAACAAAATTAATTAGGAAGTCATCATTTGCTACCTCAGACTCTCGCCCAATATCTGATTTTTTTTACTATTAAATGAATTTGAAATATTACAAATTTCAAATTAAGACAGTTTCAAAGCAAGTTGATGACAACAACGCCATGGCGATTCGATTTATGAGTTTGACTGTCACTCTGATATCTTTCGTCCCTCTGGTATCTTTCGTCCCTCTTTTATTGTTATACAGTTGAGTTTGTTGTCGATTTGTACAGAAAATTCTAAATTAATTTTTGTCAGTTTCAATAATGTTTAATGTAAATTAAATTAAATTGTATTTCTATCAATTTTGATATATAAAACCCATCGAATTTAATCAAATTGTTCAAGATTCAAGTATTTGAACAAATATATTATTTACGGTATGTGTGATAATGTTCATAACTAGTCTCCTCGGTTGAATTACAAATTATACAAGATAATGAAAATAAAATAAAAAGTACCGATACTGTAAAATGTGAAGGTCACAAATCACCAATGACCTTGAACCTTATAATAATTCTCTAATATCCAAATGGGTTATAGACAATGGAAGATGTTCTGTCGGTAAAGTATAAAATATGTTAAATTTTGGTTACAAAAATTCATAACAATAGTATTATAGCTACTAGTATTACATACAAGAAGATGTGGACGAGTGCATGCAAGGCACAATTTGTAAAAGTAAACCATTATCATGATTATAGGTAATAGTACGGTCTTCAACACGGAACTTTAAAGTTTGCTCACACGTAACAGCAATACTATATACAAAAGTCGCAGTCTCGACAAAAACGTGAAAAAACGTGACTCACATGTCTGAAATATGAAATAATAACCTTATGTTTAATCGACATAAGCTACTTATATTTCATATTACTGAAGATTTTATTCTTCCATTAATTAAAATAATATTGAGTGTCAAGATCTCAGCTAGTACGTTGCACATCACATACATTGAATGCAATTTTGTTGACCTGAAAAATCACCAGTTAAGTAGCAAAGAGAAGTTTTCGTTGAAGTCTGACATAAAGACCTTAAAGAGGGCGAGGACATGTTTTTATACAAATGAATGTGCATATAATAGAGAACAAATGTGACTCAAAGTTACACAACAGGAGAATTTAGATTTTTGCAACAGCTCATGGTTGACCGTTCGTATCGCTAGTTTCGTGAACACTTTGAATACAATGTCTTCCTCCCTCCCCCCCCCCCCCCCCCCACACACACACACCTCCCAAAAGCTATTGTTTAATCATTTTATGTTTTAAGACTAAGAGATCAGGAAATATCATAACCTTTTTTTTACTTATCCTATCAAAGACTACAGGAAAGGCAAAATACATGTGAGCTATAGTGTATTGTAAGAAAAATCACATCCCGAAACACCAGTCGTGATCTCGTAACAGAACACGTGATCTCCTATGTATATATGAAGATACAGCACATTTGTCAACCATGTTAATATTATTGAACTAATATTGGAGATATTGCAAAATAAGCATAGTTTGCACTTTCAGGGAAATAAAATATGTCACTTTGAAATGTCAAGTGCTAATTGTCTGCATGAAGATTGAAGTGCATGTCTATATAGTAACATGTAGATTGTGGTATTAGTTTTATTTTTTTGTCAATCAAACGTTTTAGTATGTTGTATAAAGAAATCCTGACACATTATTGTAATTGATTTAAGTCGAATAAAACCTCAATATTGAAATTACGAATTTCTTACTTATTTGCCTCCTGCAACAAGGAATTATACCTCCACGCGGAATGTTTCACTTACTTGACAATCTTCCGTATTTTTAAAGTTAAAACACACAAACAAACAAACAAACAAACAAAAAAGAAAGAAACAAGTCAACATTCAACACCAAGACGATGATACAAAAAAAAAAGAAAAACCAAATGCACCCTAGAGTACAAATAAACCGGTGACAACAAGATATGTGTCTAAAAATGGACAAATCTGATTGATATAAGAAGTAAGACATATCACATGGGACCCAAGGACAGTTTTAGACCCAAGATATGCGATCGAACAAAAATAAAAGAAACTAAGATGTATGCTTGAAAGTGCCACCCTCTCCCTTTATGAAACAAGAGGGCACACGCTGATATGTATCGCCTTCTTTACTAATCATTGATATTATGTCGATAGTCTTAAATATAAAGCTTTATTACAATTGTCAAATAAACTCAACATTAACCAAGAAAACTAAACATTGATCAATAAATTAAGAAAAACAAACCAAAACACAAATACTCAACACTTTGCAATGAACCGTGAAAATGAGGTCAAGGTGAAATAAAACCTGCGCGACTGACATATAGATCATAAAATATTGCCATACACCAAATATAGTTGATCTATTGCATAAAGTATTAGAAAAAGGACCAAATCTCAAAAATTCAACTTTGACCACTGAACCATGAAAATGAGGTCAAGTTCAGATGACTCCTGTCAGCTAGACATGTACACCTTACAATCATTCCATACACAAAATATAGTAGACCTATTGCATATAGTATTAACAAAACAGACCAAAACACAAAAAAATAACTATAACCACTGAACCATGAAAATGAGGTCAAGGTCAGATGACACCTGCCAGTTGGACATGTACACTTTACAGTCCTTCCATACACCGAATATATTAGACCTACTGCTTAAAGTATCTGAGATATGGACTTGACCACCAAAATTTAACCTTGTTCACTGGTCCATGAAAGAGGTCGAGGTCAAGTGAAAACTGTCTGACGGGCATGAGGACCTTGCAAGGTACGCACATACCAAAAATAGTTAGCCTATTTCTTAAAATAAGAGAATTTAACATTACAATAAATATTAGCCTTTTTTCAAGTAGTCACTGAACCATAAAAATAAGGTCATGGACATTGGACATGTGACCGACGGAAAGTTCGTAACGTGAGGCATGTATATACAAAGTATGAAGCATCCAGGTCTTCCACCTTCTAAAATATAAAGCTTTTGAGAAGTTAGCTAACGCCGCCGCCGCCGCCGGATCACTATCCCTATGTCGAGCTTTCTGCAACAAAAGTTGCAGACTCGACAAAAATGAAAATAAATTATATATGAAATTACCACGAGTTCTTCGAGTTACTTTAGTTCGCTTTGTATAAGATAATTAATTTTTAATCCAATTTTTTAACTACTTGTAAATACTTCAATGCCTAAAATTGAAATTATTGAAATACAAAGCAGTCACTGTATTGTACAAACAGTTAATCCGAAAAAATAGTTAATTATCAGGATTACAAAATCTACGCTTTTCATAATGTTTAAAGCAATAACATATATCGATCTATTTTCTTCCTTACGTGATAAATTTGATAAAAGCAAGATTTTTCACGCCGGATACTCTAACACAAACGAGAAAGGAAAGATTTTACACGCCTGACAGTAACGGTAAACGGATATATCTAACTCAATCTGATAGCTGTAATAGATTTAGTGGATAATGCTGTGAAATAATGTCCTTAAAGCCGACGTTGACGACCGTGCTCGTATTGATTAGTATTCAGTCATTCCATCATAACACCGAGTTACTGCAATTAATCCGCGTTAGACGGTTTTAGACAAATCGTCATGTCAGCGTTATTGTAACCAGAAGAAATACGCTGTCATAATTTGCTTGCATCGCTGATTGTGGTCTGTGATTTTATTTTTTTAATTCCGTTTTTTGGCAAGATTATAACAATAGTAAAAAAAAATCACAAATAAAATCAACCATTATTTTCTAAATGCGACGAATGACGTCAGAAGTTTGACAGTTATGTTGCGTTTGACTTTTCTGTCAAATATTTTTGAAGTACCCAATTGATAAATGTGCAATAAAAGTACCAACGATTGTCGAAATGTCTGATTTAGTGTGAACACAAAAGATTACCAACTATCTGTGAGATACATACATGTTAACTGGATATATTTTGGATAGTTATTTAAAATGGTTTTCAGCAAAAATTACTCCTATTTTTAATGAAAAGAAGGTTGTTCACACTAAATCAGACAATAGAGTATTTGCTGTTTGAATCGCCTTGCTTTTATCATGTTAATTTTTATACACCTAACCCATTACAAGAAGTGTTTACATTTGTAAAAGGAAATAGTCAAGTATTATATTTTGGTCAATTTCTTAAAAGTCAATATATTTAAGCAAGGCGATTCAAACGGCGAGCTTGAACCAAAATTTTAAAGTTGGAACTGCATTGGTCCCTTAAGATACTACGTAACTTACTCATTTTGATTTGTTTATGGGGGAAGTGTATTTTATGCACCATTTAACAAAACCACAATTTTCATATGGCTATATAGTTTTACCCTTGTCTGTCATTCTGTCATTCTGCAACAAACCTTTCTTACAAGTTTAGGTTTTGTTCCGTTCCACTAATTTTTGCCGAAATTACGGGCTTTGGACTCTGATAAATTGTTGAAAATCACAGTTATACAGACTTTTTACCTATACCGTCCTTGAAATTAAGCATCTAACAAGAGTATCATAATATTTAAAATTTTGGCTGGGCGGCTGATGATCGGAAGCCTTAGAAAAATCCGTGAAATATACATGTGTTAAAATAAATACGGAGTTGAATAAATAATATATTTATGAATAAATATATGTAATTCCTACTTTAATGTAGTTAGAAAATATGAACTAGTTTAATAACATAAAACATATTTGTATATACATATATATTTTACTAATCATCAGCTATATATAACTATAATATAAATAGTTATCCCACACAATTTTAACTATTTTAATGATACATGCTACAAGGACAACAAATACAGGTGTCGTTATATTTAACCATTTTATTGATTGTGGCGCGGGCTCTGTTATTTTACAAAATTATGTATACGCCTTCAGATATTGGGCTAATGTTTGGTATGTGAGTTAACCATGACGAGTTACAGATTAAGTTCACTCTGCTATTTTTTGTTGTAATTATGGGCTTTTGTTCATTATAATATCAAAATTATTCATGACATGATTATGCATATGTTTCAATATTCCTTCAACATACACATATATTATAAAGTATATTTTAGTGTGTCAAAATTTATTAGTACTTGTTTTGAAATAAGAGAAAATGTTCATTTCAGAAACTAAATATGTAGGTTGTAGTGATCTAGTTTATTGTTTAAGTATTAGAGAAAACAAATATTCTATTTAATTTATTTTCAAACATCATATGGAATAGAGTAAAGTTATTCATATTCATTTATATGCAGTGTAATATATATTTTTATATTACTGAATAATTAATAATTTACTTTTATATATATTTATGTATTGCTTGGAAATGGGCCATTTAATTGGATTCAATAAAATAGTCTTCAATATTCTTATATATAGACAGACTATTAATTTGATAGATTTCCATCGGATATGTTAGACAAACGAATAATATGACGGATATATAAATGTATACATCTTTACTAAAATGATCAATTATCCGGTAATCAATGTCCAATTTTCTCTACAGTAGACAAGGTTTCAGCCTCGTTTCAGCCATCGACCCATTACTAGACCACCAGCTGCGAATACAGATTGTTTTAATTTTTTTCAAAAGAATAAAAACCAGAAAAGGAACAAAAACAGTAAAGCAGAACGGAAAATAACACAGAATTGATTACACATATGCACTGAAACTTCAATTAAGCGTTTAAATGAATCTGCATATAATTCTTTTAATCAAACATCTAACTGACACAGACAGATGGTGTCTGTACGATCAATACGACATCTGGCGGTGTTATTACAATCGATCATATTTAATTGTTGTACCTGTTATTATTGGTATTATGTTACTTTTAAAGATAAACCCCGAGGAAATTTCATATTTTGGTTACAGTTCAAATCGACCTTAATTTTGCATATATAGTGTAGCCATATATATTATTTATATATTTGTGCCATGGTCTTGATTTAGTGTAAAAGACATAAACATGTCATTGACCCAATGCGCATGCTCGGATGGGAAAGACGTGTTTATATATCAGGTCGAATCTTCAGTAAAATAATGTGAATAAGCATTTTGTTTTGAATTATCCAATGACAGGAAAGAATTAGTAAGTGATGCACAAACAAACTGTATAAACTGTATATAATTTGAGACTTTCAAAAGACATATAATTTGTTAAAACATAATGCACACCTGATACTCAGTCGAGTGGACCGAATGCCAACGTGACAATTGTTCTACAAGAACTTTTATTTTTATTAATGCCAGCAACTTATTAGATCATCTGTGTATTTAACTATGTAAAACGGATCTTTAATCCTTGATGCAGAAATCTAATACTACAAACAGTGAATTTAAAAAGCGAAGACGTCGCCCATCTTCTCAACCATCCCCCCAAAATCTACAAACAGATAAAAAGCAAAAAACGTTTGATACAGACTCTGTGGATATATTACACTCTTCATCTGATGAGCATTTATTTGAAACTAGCATGAGTAATTCCACAGCTGCACCTGTAGTAAGCATAAGTCAGGAAGACATTGTAAGAATAGCACAAACTGTGAAAGAATTTCTTATTGGTGACTTACATAACCTTATTGATGAAAAACAAAAACCTGTTCTACGCGAGTTAAAAGAGTTAAAAATCAAATATGATGATCTTGACAAAAAAGTGGAAAGTTTTCAGGATATTATTACTGTTCATGAAAGTTCTGAAGTCAGCAACAATTTAAAGGCAGAAATAAAATATCTTAAAAACAAATGCGATGACCTAGAGCAGCATAGTAGGAAATATATGCTCCGTTTTACAGGGGTTCCTTTCTCTTATGGTGAAAACACTGACAACAAAATACTCCAAATCGCAAGCCAAATGCATGTCCAAATGTCACAGAGTGACATAGTAATAAGTCACCGCACTGGGAAGCAACATTCTGATCGTCCGCGCCCAATCATCATTCGTTTATCCAGTCATAGAGTTAAGGAATCTCTACTTCGATTGAGCAAATTTAACAGAAAAAACCCTCAACTTGCTAATATATCCATTAACCAAGAATTAACAATGCTGAGAAGTAAACTTGCATACTATGCAAGATTTCTGGTACGAAACAAGAAGCTCAAATCAACATGGGTAGTCGACGGCAAAATATATATTGTAGACAACAAAGATGACAAACACATAGTACGAAATAATGATGATTTCCTTGCAATGTTAGATGAGCTTGAAATTGAACCCCCAACCGAATGGTCCGAACAACCAGATGAAGCACCAGCTGCTACTAGAGAACGATTATTAACACATGATGATGATGCTATGTCTGTCATTACCGGAGATGTTGGAAACGGTGGACGCTAATAAAATTAACCATGTTCAGTTTGACTCTGTCTAATTTACTTTGTGTTTTTGTTGTTTTTGGTTTTTTTTTATGTTATTTGCTACATCATACTGTTGTATTAATCATTCTATATTTACCTTTACATATTGAATTGGGAATGAATGTGTTTATACAATGTGTGTGGATGTGTGGGTGAGCTTATTTTATTTTGGCAGTAATATGTAAACTGGCGAGCGGGAATACATACAAAAACAAATCAAATCAAACCAAACCAATGATTTCCCCACTTTATATTAAGTGATGCAGTGATTCTTTGAGAACGAGTTGAGCGTGCATGTATAGGTGATCATTTTTTTTTTTTCTCCTTTTGTAACACCCCCCCCCCCCCCCCCCTTTTTTTTTCTTTTTTGAAGGTGTGTGACTAATTGAGACGGTATTTTCTAAATGATAATCACTTTATGAATTCAGATATAAATGAACAAAGGGTTACTCTTTCTTTGGATACTTCAAATTGAAATTAAAATGTGCATTAATATTTCTCTATCGTGCATTGTGATCTGTGTACAATTTATTTATTTTCCTGTCATGGGTAAAACTCCCAAGCCAAAGAAAATGCTAAAACTTGTTTATACAATTACATTTTTGTTACTTACTGTTTATTTGCTTCCTTTTTGTTGTCCCGGCGTCGGATGTGTGAATCAGTGTTATACTTATCATTTTCTTACCACTAATATTATTATTATTGTAGTGCTCCCAACATGTGTTTTGTTCTGTAATATATTCGTCTACACTAAATGTAAACAATGGGAAGTGACCTAAATACATATAGGGCACGTGTTGGGCTACACTATGTCAGGTCTACTCGACTGTCTCACTCGATCGATTTACATACCGTTATATTAGTTAATTTGTTTGCCCAAATTGGCACAAAGGCTCTCACAATATATTTATACTTCGAATTAAAAACAAATTTTAAAAATCAAAGTTGTTCTACCTATTTGCTATCAAGTTTGAATTCGTATTTAAAAAGTACAAGATGGGTTTTAGACACCAAAAAAGCAACTCCTTTGATGGGTAGATATGAAAATACAAATGACATTTGTTTATCGATTTGTCTGTTATTTTTATATATTTTTCTTATTATTTATACGGCAGGTGATATCGAACTAAATCCGGGGCCAACGTCCGACTCACCGAATAACTACCTGCATAACCATAACGATACTTCAACTGATATGTTAGATTTTTATCGTTATAAAGATCTTTTGACTTTTTCATGCCTAAATATACAAAGTCTGCTCCCTAAAAAATCTATAGTCGAAGCTGAGCTGGGGGACAGGGACATAATCTTACTTACCGAAACATGGCTCAAGTCCGGCATAGCTGATAGCCAATTAAAATTAGATAATTTTAAAAATCCATATCGAAAGGATCGGGATGGAGACAAAATCGGTGGTGGGGTCTTAGTTTATGTAAAAGATAATATACCAAGTAAACGACGTCATGATCTTGAAATACAAAATCTTGAGTGTCTCTGGATAGAAATTAACACACAAAAATGTAAATGTCTGTTTGGAGTATTTTACAGACCCCCTGATTCTAATGCGCAATACTGGGATAATATGAATTTGTCCATAGAAAATGCTTTCAATTCGGGTATTGATAAAATAGTAGTAACGGGCGATTTCAACGAAAATTTGTTGAATTATCGAAACACAAAACTTACAAATATTATTTTGCAAAACGGCCTGAACCAAGCAATTGATCAGCCGACATTCTTCTGCGAGACCAGTTCATCTTTACTGGATTTAATTTTAGTAAATGATCCTGACATACTTTTATATACTGAAGTCGGTGATAATATTTTGGAAGCTAATGTAAGATATCACTGTCCTGTGAGTGGCATAATAAACATTAAAAAAACACCAAATAAAGTTTTTAATAGGAAGATTTGGGACTATGACCACGCAGACCTAACTAAATATAAATTTGATCTAAGTGAAGTTAATTGGGATGATACTATTAATAATAATGACGTAAATGTTGCCGCGACAAAAATTACAGAAACTATATTAAAAATAGCTGCAAAACATATACCTTGTAAATTTGTCAAGTTTAGATCTCAAGACCCGCCATGGCTAACTGGTCATATAAAAAAACTAATTCGGCGCCGAAAAAGACTTCATAAAATGGCAAAAAAGAAAAGTACTGCTGATTCTTGGCGACAATTTCGGTATGTTAGGAATCAATGCATAAATTTCATAAAAACAGCTAAACTTGACTTTTTCAACAAACAAATAAATATATTAGAGAATCCAGAAACCAATGTTAAGAATTGGTGGAAGCTTTTAAGAAATTTATCTGGACAGCCTTCGAAAGCGTCAAATTACCCCCCTTTGTTAGTAAATAATGAATATATAGAAGACGATAATGAAAAATCAAACGCATTTAATCTCTTTTTTTGTAAGCAAGCTACCGTGGATGATTCTAAAGCGTCTTTTCCTAATACCCCCATGTCCGATGATATACCAATTTTAAACAATATTATAATAACCGAAGAGGAAGTGTTTGATCACTTGTCTTTGTTAGATGTCACTAAAGCGACGGGCCCTGATGAAATTAGCGGTAGGCTTCTGAAGTATGCTGCTCGAGAGTTAAGTAGGCCCCTGGCTCAGCTTTTCAATAAATCTATACGTGAAGCTGTGTATCCAGAAACCTGGAAATTAGCAAGCGTTATACCAGTTTTCAAAAGTGGTGATAGAGAACTGGTATCAAACTATAGACCGATATCACTTTTGTCGATCATTGGTAAGAGTATGGAACGTTGTGTTTTTAAGCACTTCTTTAACTTTTTAACAAAACATAAAATAATAACAAGTGCCCAGTCAGGTTTCATGCCTGGAGATTCTACAATTAACCAACTCTTACACATAACAGATTTATTTGGCAAAGCTCTTGACGCAGGAAAAGAGATTCGTGTTGTCTTTTTTGATATAAGTCGTGCTTTCGATCGAGTCTGGCATGAAGGTCTTATTTATAAACTTAAAAATATTGGAATAAGAGGAAACCTATTAAAGTGGTTTATGAGCTATTTATCAAATCGGAAACAAAAAGTTGTTATTTCAGGTCAATCCTCTGATACCTTTGGTGTAAATGCTGGCGTCCCTCAAGGATCAATATTAGGCCCCTTACTTTTTTTAGTATATATAAATGACATTGTAAACGACATAGACTGTAACATAAAACTATATGCTGATGATACTTCCCTTTTCATAGTAGTTGAAGATGAATATGCAGCAGCGAGCAAACTTAATTCTGATATAGAGACTATCAACAATTGGTCAGTCCAATGGCTGGTAAATTTTAATGCAAAAAAGACTGAAGCTATGACAGTTTCCAAGAAATCAGTTAAACCCCATCATCCACCTCTTTATATGAATGATGATATAATTTCAGAAGTAGAAAGCCATAAACACCTTGGTTTAATTTTTCATGAGGATGGTTCATGGCATTCTCATGTCAATAAAATAATTGAAAAGATAACACCTAGATTAAATTTATTTCGTGCCTTGAAATTCAAATTGAAAAGAAAGTATTTACAAACTATATATTTAAGTTTTATCCGACCTTTATTTGAATATACAGATATCATTTGGGACAACATTCCAGACTATTTAAGTGACAAACTAGAAAATATGCAACTTGAAGCGGCTAGGATAGTTACTGGTGGTACTAAGTTATCGTCCATAAATAAATTATACGACGAAACAGGATGGGAGTTACTATCAGAAAGACGTAAAAAACACAAAATTATAAAATTTCATGAAATGTTTCACAATAAGACCCCTGATTATTTAAGCGACATTATCCCTCAACAATTGTTCAATATTCATAATTATGACACACGACGAACGAATGACACGCAATATATAAAGTGTAGAACTGCATTTTACCAGAAATCTTTTCTCCCCTCAGTTATTCGATCCTGGAATGCTGTTCCGGACGATATCAGACTAAGTCCATCTAAGTTAACACTTAAAGGTTACCTTAATAAAAATGTAAGAAAAATGCCAAATTATTATTTTTATGGAGACAGGAAAGGACAAATACTTCATGCCAGACTTCGGATGGATTGTAGCAATCTGAACGAACATTTATTTAAGAGAAATCTTGTAGAAAGTAAAAACTGTACCTGTGGTAGAATCGAGAGCAGTAAGCATTTTCTCCTCGAGTGTAATAATTACTCCCTTGTCCGAAAACGTACGATAGAAAAAATTCCCTTCCCATACAATATAGAAACACTCCTATTTGGCTGCAATAACCTCAATCAAGAGGAAAATGTACTCGTGTTTAAACAAGTGCAAAAATTTTTGGTAGATTCGAAGCGTTTTGGCTAATAGCGTCGTTCGTGCATGACAAAGATCGTAATTGGGTGAGACAGTCTTGACAAAGTCCTGTAAACACACTCCGCCGCCGGTACATATATATATAGGAAAGATCTGATGAAAAAAATCTACTTTTTTATTTGCAGTTATTTCCCTTTATCTTTTTTCTACAGGGAGACGGATTAATATAAGGGAAACCTTGTTTCCGAATCCTTTTGTAATATGTTATCACTGTATTTATATGTGTATGCCATGTACATGATTTTTTGAAATAAAATATGTTTAAAGTATTGACCCACTTGCAGTACATTTGGAGCATGCGTTACATTTTAAAATATGGTTTCATGTTATATATTTCCCCGTCATAACTTCTTTAGAAAAATGTATTTTGATGACAGTTTTTCTTTGACTTTTAACTTTTAGTACAAGTAGTATTAAACTAGTCATTATTTAACATCATCAGGTCCGAGTACACAGTTATCGTCCCTTATTTTCGTTGTCCACGAATATAGTCCTTAGTGTGGACAGTGTGTTACTTGCCAATTTTTTTTATACCCCTTCCAAATTTATTTCTCCATGTTTGATGCCTCATATAGCAAGAAGGGGGTTGAAATGACACTGTAAAAACATTTGGGTCATAAAGATTAATGTAAAGTAGTGATTAGGTCCAGCTGAAAAAGGTAAAAAATTAGCACTTCGGAAGCTGTCTAAAGATTTCAAGACCCCCTTAACATAAAATTGTCCATATTTTGAGTTAGAGAAAGAGGGACGAAAGATACCAAAGGGACAGTCAAACTCATAAATCTAAAACAAACTGACAACGCCATGGCTAAAAATGAAAAAGACAAACAGAAAAACAATAGTACACAAGACACAACATAGAAAACTAAATGAAGTTTTCTATAATTTTGATATAATTTGTCCCAAAAGTAGTACAACACACTGTAAAAATATTATTGAGAAAGCGCAGGTGGGATTTTTTTAATTTTCATTTATTGTCTAAAAGAAATGCACCACGAAATAACTGTGTACTTGGGCCATCATTGACATCTTAGCCATAATGATCCATAATCACAATCATAATAATCATTATCATGATTATCAGCATAAATCAGCAACTGAAATTTGTTATATAAAGATTAGTTTCTTATTACCGACATATTTATTTATAGTGGATCGGGAAACAAGTTTTGCAACTTATATTAATCCCTTTCCACTTTGCGGGTGCGAGTGCTGCCTTGTAGCGGCATTAGCCTACTCTTTTTCGAAATCTACAAGGGTGTCTTTAACGTGCAAGAGATATGACTCTCTCTTAACAAGGGTCAGCCATTTATCGTCCCCTTCCGACGGTCTATCATCGTTTCATCAAGACCATACTCGCAGATGGTGTCAAGGGAGAGCCGAAAATTTTCATCCCAAACGGGAATCGAACCAGGAACCTTTGTGTTATTGAGTTTTTATTGATTTGTCTGTCTCCCTGATACAACTAGGTTAACACTCGTTTTAATACAATTGTCATGTAGAATACTAGATACATAAAACTTAATTAGATTTGGGTTGATACTAGTTCACCATGCAGTGCATGGTCTCGTTCTCGTGTTATAATACTTGAAAGAATTTAATACTTGTAGCCCACATATTTGTTAGTCAATGCAGTGGCAGATCCAGGGCTGGGGGGGGGGGGGGGGTCGGAACCCTCTTTTTGGGACCGATAAATGCATTTGAATAGGGACATATATTTGGAAATCCCTGCCCTTTTGTCCTGGGTTTGGAACCCCCCCCCCCCCCCCCCCCCCCCCGTTTCAAAATGGCTGGAACTGCCCCTGCGAGCGAAGGTTACTACTCAGTGGATAAAAGGGGACTCGATCATTGCCCTTGTCTAGCGAAGACTGTAGCCCATAAAGTTCGAGTCTTTGATACAATTTGATTGTTTATGTGTCAATGGTAACAAAAAAATAGAGAAACATGGCCTAAAAATTAAGAATATAGAATTTAAGGACCCCTTCCAGAAAACCTCATAGTATTTGTAATACTTTTTCTGTATGTTTTTTTAGTGAGGGCCTCAAACTGAGAGAAAGTAGATTAGTAAATGCCAATTGAGTTACCCCTTGTATGAATTCATTATAATTTTTCATCATTATAATATTAACGATAATAAAACGGCCGAGTCTTCCAAGAAAAAACATCGAAAATATGAAGCAAGAAAGCATGTGCACAACGGCATTTCCTGTAGAAAAGTATGACTGAAATATGTCAAGCCGTTTTAACACCGACATATTCTTATATAGCCTAGGGATGTACCATTTTTGTCCTGAATTGTTTTTATTTGAAATCTCTGTCCTGCCTTTTATGTTTTACTCTATTTGGTCCTGCTTCTTTATAAGTTTATCCTAACTAGTTTTACATGAATTGTCATTTTCTTTTTTGGCAAGTTGCTCATCCTAACTTTTTTTTTACTCAAAACTCCTGTCCTGCATTTTTTTCTTTCTTTCATTTTCACCACCCAATCCCCTCCCATCCAATAAAAATCAAATGATAGATCCCTTAGTCCATATTCTGATGGTGTGAACTCCGAAATTCACACCAATAAACATGATAAAAGTGAGTGTAGCAATTCAAGTGCACAATTTTATGTCTATATATATATGTATCTCCAGACAGCATTGGAGATCCTATATGTCACCAAAGCTGGATGCTGTCTGATGACACCACAATAAAAAGGTAAAAGATTGACCTGATAGAAGCATCAATTTGCATCTCTTAAGATAACAAGAAATAAAGCATCTATAACACCATGCTGTTTTCATTAGAGCCATGCTGTAGGAATTTGATACCCTATTTATACGTAATCGATGCGATGGATAAATACAAACGTTTGAAAGTGCTGAACAAATTAAGATAACCCAATAATATTAATCATAACAATCTTAATTAGAAAATTGTACTCGAATTTATTGTGTTTGAAAATGTTTTTAGGTCAATGCCCTACATCAAATCTTCTTCGATTTGACACAAAAGATTCATGCAATTATGGATACAAAGAGTATTTTGTCACAAAAATATTGAATTGGAATACAATTTGTAACTGAATCGCAAATTAGAACAATAAAGTTGCATTCAATTTGATAACTTAAAACGACAACACAAAAACGAACTTTAAAGACCAATATAAAAAGGGTGGGGTAACACTGGTGTGCTAATTTCCCATATACCCCCCCCCCCTCTAAAAAAAAACCCAAAAAAAACATAAATAAATCTAATAAAAAAATCCAACAAACATTTATCACACATCCCAAAAAGGTAAACTCCAACTTTGTGAACACGGAGAAGAGCAAAGTAAACATAAACATATATGATCATATATCAGGTAAATAATCAAGAGCTATTGTAAAATTCATTTAAAGGATTTGTTTAGTGCGATTCATCAATATCCTGAACTGAGGTGACACATATATAAAAAAATTAGAAATGTACGGGAAGCATTTATCCCAAACAAAACGCAATCAATATTTGTTTAAAGCTTCTACTTTAAATGCTTAATTGTCTTTTACGTCAAGGTCAAGGATAGTATCTTACAGTGGCGGATACAAAAGGATGGGGGAGGGGGGGTGTTTCGAGGGTTGTAATTCCCTTTTTTGTCGACCATTGCATTTGAATAGGAACATACGGATGACCTCCCATCCCTTATCATGGGTTAATTGGTTATGCCCTTTTAAAAATTGATGGTAATGGATAGATCCGGCCCTGTTTTATATTCATCAACATTTACCACATGTGAAGGGATACAGTTATTTGGAGTAGCATAACATAAGAAATAAGATGAGGTCTTTCTGAATAAAAATTCAGTGACTGCCAGACAGCATTTAGTTTGTTACTCATAATAGTGCAAACCTGATACTCACCTATCGTTGTAACTACAGTCAATGAAAAATAGAAAGCACCAGGAAATTTCCACTGTCTAGAATTATTAGTGTACGGCATTGCTTTCCATAAAATTATCCGCAATTCTTCATATTCTTTAGTACTTATATTATAATGATCCTTGAAAAAATTCTCTTCTTCTTCGTATATTCTTGTGTATTCGCTTTCGTATTCTGATTCCAGCGCATCAAACACAGCTGCTCCAATGAGTAAGTAGGTAAAAGTGCACACAATTAGGGATAAAGTTCGAACGTTCTGCTTCTTCATATCCTGAAATCCGTATCCATCGCCGGAACAGTTCTACAACTATACTATTCCGGGCTGTCAGAACTCTTGTCACTTATTTCCATCTGGTTCCATATGAAGAAGATATGCAATACCTAATATTCCTATGAGCAAAACCTAGTTTCTTGTTTGTAATCGAAACTGATTACTGCATAATTAAATGCATATTGCATTTATTCTATCATACATGATATAGTTTTTAATCCGATCATAAAATATCTGACATTTCTAATCAAAATTCTTGCTGCAATGTGACTTCCGGTCTAAATAGAGCACCAGTAAATTAAACTATTGATTGATTGTTCGTTTGATTCATTTAAGAACCCAATGTGACGTCCTATTTAAGATGATGTAAACGCTTTAAAGACATTGATTAAATCACTCCTGTGACGTAGAATATCAATTGCATTATACTTCAATATGTTTCCTTAGTTATACATCAAAATCTCATTTCCATTGTTTCCGAGAAACGCTAATTTGAAAATTAAATCAGTTTGATTGGGAATTTATTCGTGTTTCTCGAATAATGATTTATTTTGTTTGATCTCCGGTGTATAATGAGTTTGGAAACAACTGTCAATACCATATTTCTGATTAAAATCAATTATAATCCACACACCATGAGTTTTCTGTGCAAATAAACAATCGTTGATCTTGTCATCAGTATTGCAGTATCATGCTACAGGATCACAGTGTTCAAATGTAAAATCTGAAATGAGAAAAAAAACTGTTGAAAAACATTGATAACCAAGATTTGTAAAAGCTAAATACTGATCAATAATTAACAATGTTCTGATAGTCTGAGTGTACTGTAAACTGACATGTTACCTGCAATAATGGATAATTTAGTTTCAGTATTTGAAGCAGGTATTTTTTTATTTACATAATTTAAAACATGATGAAAATTGTTGCTTTTTGATTCAAATAACAAGCACTTTTATACTCGGAATATTGTACTATGATATACATGTAACTCTTTATATTTCGTTTAGCGTTTATTAGCATATCATTCTACCAGTCTTATAATGTTGTACACCAGACGCGCGTTTCGTCTACATCAGCCTCATCAGTGACGCTAGAATCAAAACAGTCAGAAGGCAAAATAAAATACGAAGTTAAATAGCATAACAACTGACAATTGCAAAAAGTTTGAACATAGTAGGCTAAGTCAATCTGTAACTGGGGAAAGAAACTTAGTGCTCCGATAATTCAATATCTCTTGTAAAAGTGAATTTACCACAAATGTGATATTTACGGATGTGTAACGCGTCTTCTTATTAGCTGACAGTGTTTTGTCTATTAGCTTATAAACATGATTTTGTCATGTGAATTTGAAACACCAACAGTAGCATCGACCCAGTGGTTGTAAATTCTCATCATCTATCAAAAAAAGACAACATTGCAACAACAAAGCGCTTGCTTTAAGGAACAACAACCTATTAACCTTAAAAAGAGGAAATAACTTTAAAAAAACGACAATGTGATAATAGGTGAAAAACGTGACTAGATGTGAAAGGTGAAACGAGACTTGGTACATAACAACGAGATTTGTGTACTGGACAAAACGGACCAAACACGTGCTGGCATACAAGGGTTTCTTTTTGTAAATAAATGAATATGCAAAAATTGATTCATGATAATAGCTTATATGACAAAGCATGCAAAACTTTGTTAATATATATAGAGGTCGGTCGTTTAAAGATGTATCAACCGTATCATATACGTTGACGTTTACGCATCTGAAGATATACCAATAAACATTATGTGATCCCGAGCTTTAATTGTATATACTTTCAATAATACAGATGGGCAACTGATTAATTTCTAATGCTATTATTTAATAGTGTAGTTTACTTAATTGTTTGAAAGGAGGGGCGAAAGATACAAGAGGAACAGAGGGAAAACGTATAATAGTCTTAAGCTCGGGATCACATAATACCTTTTGGTATATCTGCAAATGCGTATACGTCAAGACAACGTATATAATACGGTTGATACGTTTTTAAATGACCCACGTCTAATAAGAGGATGTGATGCGAGTTCCAATGAGACATATGTTACATTGTAGCACTTTGGAAATAACTATGAAACACAGAAGTTACAATAAAAGGGGGACGTTAATTTCCAATCATTGATTATCTGCAACTATACTGTAAAATATCAGCAACGAGTCACAGAAGGTATAAAACATATTCGATATGGAGAGAATATTTAATATAATTATACAAAAAAGCCATGCGATAGTTTCATCGTATTGTAATTGTGGATATTTCTTTTTATAAATCATTTACATGTATAATTATAAACCATTTGTAAAAGTCTTATAAAATCCTTGTTATTTAAAACAGAGTTTTAGCACCTAAACTTGTCAATGATAAAGCTATGCAAAATCAAGAGAGAACATTTTCCCGCCACAATTTTAATGGCTAATATCTCGAAAACAAGCACATTGACCGATATTTTCTGTTAGCCCTTTTGTTTTCTTTAATAATCCCATATCAATATATACTTGTGTTATGAAAAGCATGTTATTTTGAATATGAGTAGCGAACCTCCTTAACAAAGTACTTGGTGTAACAATTACGTGATATGAAATTTTATGAAGAGTTGGGAACACTTACAGTGAAACCTAATGGAAGCTGACCTTGTTAGAGAAGAGACCTTTAGGTTGAGGTTCAAAATGCATGTCACGAAGAACAATGTCACATAACCTTTAAGAAGTGACAGATTCTCGGTTGTTAAAATTAGACGTGACCTTTACGCGAATTTACTGTATATGAATTAAATAAGCGTGACTCAACACAGAAAATCCAATAAATGTTCTTGACTATAATTATTTTGAAAACTGGAAAACTGGAAAAAGTACAAAGTGAAAAGTACTTTCTTTTACATGAAGTCGGCATATATAATAACTCGGAGTTTCTTTTAGAAAACAAATCAGCTAAGAGGGTGAAGAACAGTTCATTTATTTTATTTGTTCCGACAGCTTATGTGTTTAATAGAATGGCGCTACAACCACCAGAAGAAAATTAACCTGTCAGAAACTTAAGTTGATATGACGTCTTTCAATGTACTTTTAAATTCTATCTCCTCCGATATATATTGGATAACCTCCATTTGAGTATAAGAAGATAAACAATTTTAATAGAGAATTTCAGACGTTAATTAGTTTATTGTGTTATATAATTGACTATTGTAGATATTAGTTTGTCATGCTGTCAAAATAATTCCAATAGTATTTAATATAAGCTGAAACTATAAGAGTAAAAATACTCAACAATAAAAGAAACGCACCAACTCAATTACTTTCTTTGCAGTAAAAACAAATCAATTTCTTTTAAATATTAATTAAAAAGACCCAGTGTTTAAGGAATGCAATATCAGATGTCTGTCATTATGGTGTATATTTTAAGTAAATTTCGGTGAAGATGTACAAAAAACGTGGTATGATTGCCAATGAGACATGAGCAATTGACCAGATGACACAGATTATAGTTTATTTTTCGAGATAGTAAAATTTGTGTTATATGATTTTAATCCATCAAATAGTTATCAAAAGTACCAGGATTATAATTTAGTACGCCAGACGCGCGTTTCGTCTACATAAGACTCATCAGTGACGCTCAAATCGAAATATTTATAAAGCCAAAGTACAAAGTTGAAGAGCATTGAGGATCAAAAATTCCAAAAAGTTGTGCCAAATACGGCTAAGGTAATCTATGCCTGGAATAAGAAAATCCTTAGTTTTTCGAAAAATTCAAAAATTAACAAAATATCACAATTTTAGCACATGTAGCTTGAACACATCAGCTTGGTCCAAATATGCAATTAAGCTGACACTATATAGTAAACTACAAATATGGTAAATTTTCCATATCAATTATAAATGTACAATGGGTCTTCTTGAACCTAAACCGATGCCTCACACAAACATGACTGTATCCGTGTTATGATCTATTCACTTAAGCAAAGTAAAGAGCTAGACTAAATACAAATTATGTCCGGCTACAGTCCAAGGTTGACATCTCATTGTCGATAGTCGGTTACCCAACAGTGCATTTTTATCATCTATCTGAAAATTGCATGCGTAAAACGTTTTATTCAAAGTTTTAAATCAATAAAAAAAACTGTGATGTATCCATCATCATAAACAAAGTTATATGTTAAAGGCCCTTGTGTAAGAATCATAATTTATACTCTAACGATGAGTTTGTACTTTAAAAACGGAAGTGTGTAAAGTTTACCGGAACTTAATCAAACTAATACTTTCAGACGTTTTAATACCTTTCCAATATTATATAATGAAACATGAAACATGAAAACTTAATTAAACGCCTATTTCTACATATACAATATGTATTCAATGGCGTTGTACATAAATGACATATACAATACAAAAATACTATACAAAAATACAATATGTATGTACTATACCAAAAATTGAAAATATACACTGTGATACACAAGAAAAAATGTCAGAAAAGTTCAAAATAATTTTCGAAATACAATGTTTTCAACCGACATTTAAAAGTATCCAAAGATTCAGAATTTTTTACATTTGTACCTAGTTCATTCCACAATTTTGGCCCAATAGTACTAAAGCTTCTATCTGAAAAAGTTTTCTTTTTGTTATATGGAACTGCATAACAACCAATAGATGACTCTGACGACCTTAATGAACGTTTCGACACTTGAGGATTTAACAAATTGATCAAATATGACGGTGCATTACCTACATGACAGTTGTACATATATGTTAATACACTTTAAGGAAATAATTTGTATTCGGCTCTTCGGATCAAAAGTACTTGGTTCATTTAAACTGTAACACTTTATTTACTGTGGTAATGCACTTTTACAAAAAATGTGATTGACATGATTTATTGTTGGTTGCTTAAAGTCCAGTGGCAAATATTTCATGCATGTTCAAGGCGAAATATATACTTAAGAAGATAGGGAAAGACATACACAATAACGTACTATTATACCATGCAAAAGATAAATATTGTACACCAAAATATATCGCATAAATTTGGAGGAAATTGTTATCATGTGAAAGTTTTAACTGACGAGTGGGGCGCTACAAATTCAATACAATACTGTACGAAGATCACCTACAATCATTTTAGAAATGTATATTTTCATAAAATAAAATAAAAAAATAAAATTTTTATTTAGCTACATATTGCAATTGACATTATAAATCAAATTCAATTAAGTAAATTTTACATGCTCCTCGCTACATTGAAGACCTGTTGGTGACCTTCTGCTGTTATTTTTTTCTATGGTCGGGTTGTTGTCTCTTTGGCACATTCCCCATTTCCATTCTCAATTTTATTATGTACAATTAATATTGTAATCAAAGACGAAAATGACTATAGTCACTTTATTAAGTCGAAGAAACTGTGTTACTGTATAAATATCCATACGAGTTTGAAATACTGTCAACGGTAGGCAAGTCTCATATATATTTATAATTGCTTTTTTTTTTCTTTATACATTTAACCCTGACAGCACAAACAAAACCTTTGATTGAAAAAAAACCTCCGCCTTTGTCCTCGTGTTGACTTGTTGACTTAACACAATCAGACCTATGTTGTATATAACCCTGTCGATAAAACCACTACTCTAAATTCTAGTCAATTTTTCCTTACACAAAACTAATTTTCCGACAAATCTTCAGGGAAAATTGTATATTTTCCAAAGCAACAACTCGAAATTACATTATTTTCTCAGTTGTCAAAATATAATGATGTACATAAAGACAGAACTATTGGATATCTCCGAAGGACAGCGACGTTCGGAAAAGAAACCTGTTTAATATTATTTATTAGTGATTCTTTGCGTTAGAATCCTCAAGCCATAATTGAGGACCTGGATGGGGATACTTCATATATAAGTAACTATTCTTTATTTCTTTTAAGTCAATTTTCTCTTTGGTTCTCCACAATATTCTTTGTATTTTTTAATTTTTTATTCTCTATTCTTCATATTTTAGCACCCGATTATTTTCTTATGTTCATAATTTTAATCTATTTTTTTCTATTTTTTCTATTTCATCCTATCTTTTTTTCTCTATTCTTTATATCTTTTTCTCTATTATTTTCTCTGATCTAAGATTTTAAACCTATTTTTCTCTATTCTTTATAATTAAGCACTATATTACTCTCTATATTCTTTATATTTTAGCACCCGATTTTTGCCTCATCTTTTATTTCTTTACCCTTTATTCTCTTTTCTTTATATTATAGCACACGATTATTCTCTTTTCATTATATTATAGCACACGATTATTCTCTTTTCTTTATATTATAGCACACGATTATTCTCTGTCTTTATGATTTTTTAACCTATTATTCGATATTATTTTATCTGCAAAATTTGTAGGTTAGATTAAGTAAGCATTTACATCAAAAACACTATTTTTTTGTCAGAGTATAGGACTACTCTACTTAATTAAAAGAAGTGAATGTGCGCGGTCTGACACATCTAGATCCCCATCACTTCTCATTTCTAGCTGTATTGTATTTCGTTTCCTTTGATAGATGACAATAATTTTGTTCTGTATAAGTTATATGCCTTTAGGTTACAAATGTTAGTCTCTTCTGAGGAAAATTATTCAATGTTTGCAAATCGAATAAAAGATCACAGCTGTAACCACCTGATGAACTGCGGAAGAAAAACGAGACTCGATCGAATTATCGCCATATGTAATTTAATTTTTTTTTAAACTTGAATTTAAGAGCTTTAAGTTATATCAGTAAACACCAATATTATTTCAATAAAAATGCACTATTAGTGCCCTATAGGAACCAAATTTAAACAATTTATATATATAAGTGTTGATATAAGAATAAGAATTTTAAGAAGAGAATAAGAATTTTATTATTCCAATCAAGGGCCCTTGATGGGCAGCATAACATGTACACACAGAACAATACATCATGATTTGTAACAGAAAAACATTTTTATATAATAAAAGGATATATATACATGTATATATGTGTTTGTACGTTTATAAAATTGAAAATGGAAACGGGGAAATGTGTCAAAGAGACAACAACCAGACCAAAGAGCAGAAAACAGCCATAGTCATAAATTTAGTGCACGAAAGAATGTCTTCAAAACGTGGCGGAAAACCTCACAACTGAAAGAAAGAAATACATTAAACTGTACAGCAATGTTATGTTGTATATAGGTGTCATTTCACCAGCTTTTTCGTACTATTGTACCATTATCTCAATAAATACACAGACTAATAGCAATGTTAGTGTTGTTTCATCAGCTTTTGCGTAGACGTTATAGCATTATTTCAAGAAATACATTAAACTGTACAGAAACTTAACATTAAAACAAATTACCTCCATATTATGCAACCATCTTCTTGATAATTTATTGAAGCACTTACAGGATAATTTAATTACTGAAATTAGTTAACAACTTTCTTATTTATTGTTTTAAAGGATAACAAACATCAACACTGATGATGAGACGGATAACACGATTGGTGGGATATAAAGTCACGTGATAAAATTCTAAAAAGAGGAAAAACATGGAATAAGTGCATGGTGGTATAGACGAAAAGGTGTTTGCCAGAATATCAGACTTTGAAAATAAGAGAGGTGACAGGAATACAGAGGGGTTACAAATAGAAATTAATTCGAAATGTCTTGAATAAGGGAAGGATACAATAAGCGCTTTTACTAAATAAAGGAGATGCCAAGTAAAATTGGTCTTGCATGTGTTGTATGAGATAATTCTTATAAATAATAGCTATACAGTATTGTTGGGTTGATCATGGCAGTGGCGGATTTAGGGGGGGCAGGGGGCCCGGGCCCCCCTTTATAGGAAAAAATTTGGTTGCTTATATAGGGAATCATTGAAGCGTGACATGAGCGGGCCCCCTCTTAGGTCAGTCAGTGGGCCCCCACTTACGAAAATTTCTGGATCCGCCACTGCATGGAAATTACACAACAAAGATTTTCTTTTACGCTTAAATCCGGGTACCGATTGTTATTTTTCCCAATATGTTTGTAAGTTGTTTCCTACAGCATATAACTTTTTGCATTTTGTTTTAAAAAGATATTTGAACATTATGCACGAGCGAAAATGTTTTTTTTTCTTTCTCTCAGAATTAATTTGAGCGTGTAAGAATTATGTGCCCACATTTGCTGATTGAATTTCTGACAGCATAGCAGTAATATAATTTTTGTACAAAAAAGGCTATACAGTACGAGCTAAGATTCTTTGTCAATATGTTTGCGTAAATGAGGGCCCTCATGGGGTTTTTGATTATGTGATTACTTGGCCGTTTTTTTAATGATTATTTGATTATTAAGCCAAATATTTCATGATTATTTGATTACCTAGGACTGTATTTTTAGTTTATGATTATTTGATTACTAAAGATAAGCAAATATTTAATGATTATGTGATTATATTGTCAAAAAAAATGGTGATTATGTGATTACTAGGACCCCCCCATGAGGGGCCTCGTAAATGGCGTTTCTATCTACAAGTACATTTCTGTTTTATAACGGGTTTTTTTAGCGTGTCTCTATTGTGTACCCACATTTGCTAATTAAACTTCGTATAACATAGCAGCCATAAAATTGTTACAAAAGGATCGTTTTACAACTACGATATAAGATTATTTGTTAATACATTTGATGTTCTTCCATCGAAGTTGTCGCGTAATGAGATCTCTATTTGTATTCTGCATCGTGAATTCAAGTTAGTTGTAATTTAAGCATATCAACGTTCTGTATGCAATAGACACGACACTTAGTTTTAATTATCAGGACATTTAAGTCAATACTTAATTTTCACTTAGTTAAAACGTAAACACGACTTTTACAAATGCATGTCAACAACTTGAACAAGGAACACAAATCGCTACTGATATGCATAAAACCACTCGTATAGTACTAATTTATCGTAGGACATGTTGGAAAATCTGTCCGTTCGGAATGAATCTCCACTTCAGTAGATTTATGCATATCAGTCTTGCAAATGTATTTCATCTGATCAATATGACGGTTTAATTAAAAAGAAAACATATTCATGAATATAAAGTTTCCATGCTTTGTATAAAGTGATTCGTAGTACATTAACATATCAAGTAATATCAGTGCCACCTTTTGAATTACTTAAGGTGTAATACCACCATTGATTTCCCCCTATTAGTCTTTGTTAAATTTGCACTTTTCAAAAAAATGTGCAGAATTTATCTTTGTTTCAAATAAAGAAATACTTGGCATGAGTAAAGTTTTATCCTGTCCAGTACTATAGAAAAAAATTCACATAACATTTCATTGCATATAAGAAAATAACCATCATTGGAAGTTAACCAATCAAATTTCTCCCCTTAATTTATCTGTGTACAAGGTTTAGTCACCATGTAACCTCAAGATTACAAAATTTTCTATAGAAATCCTAAATAAAAAATAATGGTGTTTTGAAATACCCAAGACATATGTTTATGACACAGAAATGTTTTTACTGCAATAAAATGAAGGATTAATTACCTACAACTGTCAAATTCAAGGGAATATTTTTCTAGACCTACTTTCGTATACAACCGGATGTGACGTATCATGATTTGGTGGTATTACACCTTAATAGTTTGATTGATGAATGATAGATTTGTGTTTTACTCTATATCATTGCGCGAAGTTTTTATTGGTGGAGGAAGCTGGAGTGCTCGAAGAGAAACATCAAACTTCGACAGGAAAACTGACTATCCTCGTCAAATAAGATGGTCCGAGACCACAACTATTTCGTAGTGCATTTCTGTTATAGAACATAAATAAAAATTAAAAAAAAAAATCCCATTTGCGCTTTCTCAATGAAATTTTTACAGTGTGTTGTACTACTTTTGGGACAAATTATATCAAAATTATAGAAAACTTCATCGGCCCTAACTCAAAATATGGACACTGATTTTATGTTTAGGGCGTCTTTAAATCTTTTGACAGCTTTCGAAGTGCTAATTTTTAATCTTTTTCAGCTGGACCAAATCATTACTTTCATTTAAAAATTCTGGACTCAAATTTTTTTACAGTGTAATTCTACCCCTACTTGCAATTTGAGGCTTTAAACATTGAGAAATAAATTTTGAAGGGGTATAAAAATTAATGAAAGTAACCCACTGTCAACACTAGGGACTATATTTGTAGGGACGACAATTGTGGTCTCGGACTTAGATTAGAGCAGAACGCACCTGCCATTTAAAGTTTTCGAACTTACAACTTCGGTGTTGGTTGGCTACGCCTAGTTACAATGTATACAGTAGTTCATTAAGACCACTCTGCCACATAGGCCCCTATACTTGAAGTAACGTAGGAATTACATAAATATGCAGAGCTTTTAAAAATGCACAGAACTACTGCTTACTCTACAATATTAATTTAAACAAGCAATAAACAAGATTTTTCTATTGTTTCTATGAATGTTGTTAGACATCTGTATTTCAAAATTTAGCTGCCGCTGATAAACTTGTTTCATGATCCTTATTTTAGTGCATTTTGTCAGTTTTTGCAATATATGTATTTTTTTAATTACTTAGTACCTATTACATTGTAATGACGGATGAGTAACCTTGCAATGTGTTGCCAAATTCAACGGTATTAAATGTGTTTCACTAAGTCTTGTAAAAAGTAAAAAGTTCAACATGCAAAAGGGTCCAAAAAGCGTTTACATTGCACCTGAATGTCAATCAGAGAAAACTAATATACAAAATCAACCCCCACGAGGAAGCCAAATTCACCGGTATTATATTGTTTCACCTCAAAACAGTGAAAAGTTTATATAAAAAAGGTCCAATAAGCAATGCATGCATTCCATTGCACCTGAATGTCAATCAGGGAAAACTAATATACAAAATAAACCTCACTAGGAAGCCAAATTCGTCGGTATTATAATGTTTCACCTGAAAAAGTGAAAAGTTTATGTAAAAAAAATCCAAAAAGCAGTACACTCATTCTCATTGCATCTGAATGTCAATCAGAGAAAACTTATATACAAAATAAACCTCACTAGGAAGCCAAATTCGTCGGTATTATAATGTTTCACCTGAAAAAGTGAAAAGTTCATGTAAAAAAAATCCAAAAAGCAGTACACTCATTCCCATTGCACCTGAATGTCAATCAAAGAAAACTAATAAACAAAATCAACCCCACCAGGAAGTAAATTGAATATTTCTATTTTTTATGAGCTTGAATTCTTTGTTTCAATTTATTGGTATTATTCCAATCTTTATACAGTGTATTCATTAAAATGTCAGATTCCTGCTCTGATAAGATTTGTTTTATTCAAACAGAAATGTTTGTTTATCCTTATCGTAAAAATAATGAAAGTAACTTTTATTTGAATTTAGTGCCCCTGCATTGCTGTGGTTATAACCTTCAACAGATCTATAAGCGCATAAATAAAACCCAACAAATATTTGAAAATCTGGGATGTATGAAAAATTAGAACCCTGATTCCTTTTGACCATAAATGACATCAATACGTATAAAAAAGACTTGAAGGACTAGTTGAAAGTGTAGACCTATACCATAGACATATTCACATGTGCACACATGTATATATATGTCTCTGTCTATACGCATTCTAAATGACGGATTTATCAGGGGATAGGTCCCGTCCCCTCCACATCGGTGGATTTTCTTTTATAATTGATCAAGTAGGGATTCACTGAAGCATGACTTGAGCGGACCACCTCTTAGGCAGTCAGTGACCCAACTCTTTTAAAAATTTCTGGATCCACGCCTGAATCTAATCTTAATACACAGCAGGTGTATTACAAGGATATGAAAACCCTTCGTTCTCACTATTTTAAAAGGCCTTTCGAGAGCAATGTCAGCTAAAGGACAGTCAAAATTACCAATTCAAATGGTCAATTGACTATTGTAGGTCTTCAGTGAAGCAACACCAGCTATATGATCCGAAATCTTTCTGTAGTATACTTGACTGATGGCTAAATGTCAAATTGACTATTTTAGGGTTTCAGTGAAGCAACATCAGCATGATTATAGTTCTCAACCAGAAATCCTTCTACATTAGTCGTAAAGGTTTTATTCATTAAGAACATACTTCTCAAAATAATTCCTATATATCTAATTATACAGTCGATGCACATACTATATAGACACTATGTGTAACGTCGGTTCTTATCATTCATATACTCAACAATATGGCATGTTAATTGGTAAGATGATTATGACGTCACGATGCAGGTTAAGGCATAACTCTTTTGATGTGATAATCAACATTTAATTTTTGACAAATGAATATTGCAGTCAGTTAAGAAATAGATTGTGAATGAGGTACCCCACGTGACGATTTAAGATCGAAAGAGGATGGGAATGAGGTACCCCACGTGACGATTTACGATACATATGTTTGACAAATAAATATTGCAGTTAGTAAAGAAAGAGATAGGGAATGAGGTACCCCACGTGACGATTTACGATACACATGTTTGACAAATAAATATTGCAGCTAGTAAAGAAAGAGATTGGGAATGAGGTACCCTTCGTGACGCACATCTTTCTTGTCTTGACGCTAACAGTATAGCTTAAAGATATGATGGGCTCGGTCAGGAAAGAGTTTGGGAATGAGACCGCCGGGTACCCCAAGTGACGGTTTACGATACACATTTTTCTTGTCTTGACGCTAACAGTATAGCTAAAAGACTTTATGATGGGCTCGAGATTGGGAATGAGGTACCCCCACGTGACAATTTACGATACACATTTTTGTTGCCAAAGCTAAAAGATACGAAAGGCTAAGTCACGAAATTGATTGGGGAAAAAATACACCACGTGACGATTTACGATGCACATTTTCTTGACTTGACGTTAAACGTATAGCTCAAAGATACGATGGGCTAAATGACGAAATCATTTTATTGTGAGACAGCATACATTTAGCTGTTAATGATAAGCGAGAGTTTATTTGTTGCATCTGATCAGGTTTTAGTTTCTGGTAGATTTGATACACTTTCGTTCTTTTTCGAATCTCGAAGTAGTTTTAACTATACAATATATATTCAGGTTAAAAAGAAGGCATCTAATTTACGAAATCTCTACACGCACTAATTAGGATCCTTACGGTGTATTCTGTGCTTGTTTATCCCCAACAATTCTGCGTTATTATATAAAACATGTTTCTGATATTAAGTTTTCAGTTCCATTAACTTTTTTGCACGGTGGATTCCGCGCTTGTTTTTTTCCACCTTTCTACGTTATTATTTAAAACGTGTTTCTGATATAATATTTTCAGTTCCATTAACTTGTTTGCACGGTGTTTTCCGCGCTTGTTTTTTCCACCATTTTGCGTTATAATATAAAACGTGTTTCTGATATAAATTTTCAGTTCCATTAACTTTTTTGGTACATTACTTACAAGATGTTGCCTTATCTTAATGTTGTCGAAATGTAAATTCCCGAAATAAACTGCATCAATCTACAGGTTAAACTTTCATGTTCGACAAAAGAAATGCTGGTACCTAATAGTCCGTTAATTTCATTTGATTTCTACGGATCAAATACTTCAAAGAGCTTAAATGCATATATACTGGAATTAGTCTCTGCATGATTAAACATATACTAGATGATATATTATACATTTTACTTAATGTCCTCTAAAGTTGCAAATGCTACAAGCACTTACAAGAGTTTGAAAGACTTTATGACCTTGATTTTATGTTCACATACGGGGTCGTTATAAAAAAAACATTCAAATGTCGATAAGGGAATTACTGAAACGAGCAGTATTTGCATGTTTCTCACTGTAAATGAGTTAAATATGTTAATAAACCTTTTTCAAACTAAATCTTGGTAAAAGTTTCAGCATGAAGACATGTCAATTTGATCTATTACTCATGGTTAATTGTACAAATATTCGATATATCAGAGTATTATACTTCATGTTAAAATGTCAGATGTTGATTGGTTAATACGTGGGAAATAACTATATTATCTTTTTAGATAATATTTTGAGATACGTACACCAACATTCTGCTATTTGTTAACGACATCCTTAATAAAATAAGAAAATTCAACCAATGGCGGGACGTTGTTTTCATTCTGCAGTACACCGGAAACAATGCAATTACCTATAATTCATCATTACCAACCAGGCGAATAGGCACAGTATAAACAAGCTAGAGGCAGAAGTATTTTATGCAGCACTTTGACTAAAAATAACATTAAAATTATCTAGTAGCTGATTAATATAGTCCTTGAACTGTGACCCCTCCAACTCACCCCACCTATTTAACGCTTCTACTTGACTCTACACTCGTGGAGCATTTACACCAATCAAAATCAGCCACAATGTAACGTTTTTGAGAGAATTTCAGATTTCAAAACATCTTTATTTTACAAAACGAACTGAAATTTAAAACCGTACATAATTACACCACAAAGCCAAAACAGCATTTTCATTACACCTTATAAAAGATGAAAAGATGTGGTATTGTAAATGGGACAACCATCAACCATACACGTTAAAATCATTCGAAACGCTACATACATGAGTTTTTGTCGTTTTAATGTGCTCTAACAACTAATGAGTTTTCAGTCAATCATTTTTAGTACGGTAAAACTTTTCTTTGAATTTATGATAATGCATCAGCTACTTTAGATTAATGGAAACTTAATCTAGTGTAATACGTTCATGCATATTCATGACTAGAACAGATAACTAGTTTATTCAATAGGTAAATTGGAAAATCGATATAGACTGCAATATAGGACTTCGATTGGTGCTCAAAATGAAGATACCCGTATGTTGGAATGAGACAAGGTCTGACCCTGCAATAATCCCCTTGTTGACCCTTATCAGAGTTGTTGAAATGATTGATTCCTTTACAAACAGAGAGCATATAACTCTCCCTTCATTGGCTTTCACGACTTCATTCAGAACAGAAGAGAAAGTGTATCTATACATACATGTACACCTTCCAAACAAGAGCGTTCAAATCATGTGCTTCTGAAAGAGGAGTAGTTTATGTGTTTGTTCTTTTATACAATAACTAACAGTTCTTTCATGAAAAGTACATGTATAGAAATGTCCAAAATGTACATCCAATTATTTATGGCATGCATGTTATTCTCTTTGAAGTTTGACTGCTAGTTACGAAATCCTTGTAGTTACGTAAAGACCTACTGAGCATATATCCATCAAGAATTGACTACTTTTCATCTAAATCAGTTAATACTGAATAATTATAGCATACACGATTGTTTAATATCAAACATGTGTCTCTTTACAATCATCAATTACCGTTATCCAGAACACATCAAAACATAGTTGCATTCTGAGTGTCTGGAAAGTGAGAAAGGAAATGCTACACAGCTACTTTTGCATAGGTACTATTTCTGTACTAACATATGTAGTACTGGAAATTTACTTTTAATAGTTAGTACTATCTCTTTACTTTAAAATTATTGTAATATTTAGGTACTTGTATTTTACAGTACTTGATTTGCACTAACTTTTGGTACATAAATTATACAATATTCCATGTTTGAAAATTATAAGAGAAAAGGGTTAGGGTTAGGGTTAGTTTACGAGATTTGAAATAGAAAAACTCTCAAAATGCTGAAAATTTAACGGTAGTAACCAAAAATCTGTAGTACCTAAATTTCAAGTACAAATAAAGTACTGTAAAATACAGGTACCTAAATATTACAATAATTTTAAAGTAACAAAATAGTACTGAATATTAAAAGTAAATTTCCAGTACTACAGATTTTGAGTACAGAAATAGTACCTATGCAAAAGTAGCTGTGAATAGTACCTATCAAACAGAAACAATCGCAGAAAATTTACCGAAGTTAATGAGAACGAATAATATAAGTATGTTTACAGAAGGAAAGCTATTATAATATACGCAGAAAATGTACCGAAGTTAATGAGAATGAATAATATAACTTTATAAGTATGTATACTGAAGGAAATACTAGTATAGTACCTATCAAACAGAAACAATTGCAGAAAATGTACCAATGTTAATGACAATGAATAAGTATACATACTTCAGGATTTGCTATTGTAATAAGAAACAATTGCAAAAAATGTACCAAAGATAATGACAACGAATAAATATAAGAAGATGTGGCATGAATGCCAATGAGACAACTCTCGATCCAAGTCACAATTTGTAAAAGAAAAAGTATTTATACTGAAGGACATGCTATTATTGTAATGAATAAATATAAAAGAGATGTGGCATGAGTGCCAATGAGACAACTCTCGATCAAAGTCACAATTTGTAAAAGAAAAAGTATTTATACTGAAGGACATACTATTATTGTAATGAATAAATATAAGAAGATGTGGCATGAGTACCAATTAATGAGACAACTCTCGATCCAAGTCACAATTTGTAAAAGAAAAAGTATTTATACTGAAGGACATGCTATTATTGTAATGAATAAATATAAGAAGATGTGGCATGAGTGCCAATTAATGAGACAACTCTCGATCCAAGTCATAATTTGTAAAAGAAAAAGTAAATATACTGAAGGACATGCGATTGCAGTACATTTTAAACAGAAAAAAAAATTCAAAAACTATACTAAAGTTTATTAGAATGAATAAATATGAGAAGATGTGGCATGAGTGCCAATAAGACAACTCTCCACCCAAGTCACAATTTGTAAAAGAAAACGTATCATACTATTTATCTATACTTCAGGAAAAGCTATTATAGTAACCTATTAAACAGAAACAATCGCAGAAAATGTACCAAAGTTAATGAATATGAATATGTATGTATATTGAAGAGAGTTGTGTAAATAACTTACATTGCAAAAACAACATATATATAAGCATAGCATGTTTGTTTAGGCAAATTACCTAGTCTATCAATTGTTATATGTAAGCCAAAGTATATTTATCTACACCCAGGACTTGATTAAATCATTGTTTTCTACAAAAGCAATACAAGTAAAGTAAACGATAAATTACGACCTATCAAGAATCGTCGTTCTTTCCTAAATTCTTTTGTGGCAATAGACAAGTTGTCATTGGCTTCTGGCTTTTTCATTTAAGGTGGTACCAAATACCTTGACTTAAATTAATTTGGCTCGTTTAATTTTCAAGAAATTTGGACAAAATATTTGCTTTGACCCTTTAACAAAAACATTAAAATTTCAAAAACTTTGAACCACAAATTCTCATGGATATATAGCAGTTTGACAATTTTGATCATTGAGAAGCTTAATATTTCCTTATCAATACAACGTGATTAAACCGTTTATATGATTTTTAAAGAGTTATCTCCCTGTTGTGTAAGGTACCACCTTAAATCACAACTTTCATTTACATACAAGTGACACCAGTTTCTGTAAGATTGTTTCTACACTGGCTTGTCAAAAGTTTTGATTAGTATAAAAAAGAAGATGTGGTATGATTAATTGCCAATGAGACAACTCCCCATATGGGACCAAAAAAGACACAGAAATTAAGAACTATTATAGGTCACCGTACGGCCTTCAACAATGAGTAAATATACCGCATAGTAAGCTATGAAAGGCCTCGAAATCACAATGAATACAATTTAAATGGGAAAACTAACGGCCTAATTTATGTACAAAAAATGAAGGAAAAACATATATGTAACATATAAATATTTTTACCAAAAAATAAAATATTTGCTTCAATTATTTCATTGTATATTTTATTTATATGTGCATAAAATTTTATAAAAATATATAAACAGCTACACTACATCAATAATCCTATTATTTTCCATTTTGTAGTTGCAGGACTGTTTTGTAACTGTCAATATTTTGAGATTACATTAATATTGAATTCAAAAAGTAAACAGCTGAGTTGCATCAATAATCCCCATAATTTCTGATCAAATCACAATAATACTGTAAATAATTTATTATTCCCAATTGGATGCATGTTCGTGATATGTAAAAACAATGCTACAACCTAGTTTATTTACTTTATAAAACAGAACAAGTCTGATTAAAATGGCCTTCACTGAGGTCGTGCGCATGTCAGTACAAATCATAATAAGCGCATGTCAGTACAAATCATAATACACCAAGATAATTATTAATATTGAAGGTGATTGACGTCAAGTATTAAACGTCATACACGATGTATTTATTGGGTTTGGCACTACTGAATGTCATGATGGTTATATCAAAGATGATTAAAAAGGCCGAATTCTACATCCACGAAATAATGTATCCTAACACGAAATGTCAAAAATGTATGCTTAACATGATGCCAATATCACAGTGAATGTGTACCGCCCAATAGCATACGACATGCATGGAGTAAAACTTGCATGTTTAATGTGTACACATTACCACGTGTGACAAGTATAGCATGGACGCATACTTATATTGATTGAAGTTAGCGTGGAACATCAGGTCATAAAGGTCAACAAACGGAGAAATAAACACGAAACAGTCGTGTAAAAGTTGCCAACTTTGTCTCATTGAAACAAATATACTAGCATGGACGCAAGTATATCTTGACATTTGCATGGAACATCAACGGATTTCAATCTTAAGAATGACATTAATTCACTCTATTAATTGCGAAAATTTTAAAAGATTTGAATTTTCCAGAACTCGCAGGAGATTATATGCGCTCCGCCTTATCAGGCGTTTTAAAAGAAGGACGGCATACAATTTTGTTTGCTCTTCATTTACATATTCGTCTGAAAGTCTCGTTCAAAATCATCTACAGCGACCAGTTAATTTGCATTTGCTTAATCGAATATATTGGGGTTTGTTGTGTTTACTCACCGAAACACTAATTTTTATTAGAACTATTTTATAAATATCGATTTCGATCAGACGACGAATACAATTTCACCGTCCTTCATGTACAACTGATGCCATAAGAAAATGTTTTGTACTTTCATTCATTTTATGTTTGAAATATTTGATAGAATGAAATTCAAAACAGTGTGGCTGTGGCCATTGATTGACACATTAAATTCATCCATTGACTGGGACAATTTAGGTGAACGTTTGTATGTAACGACCACTTCTCACTATGTACTTTTAAAGACACTTAAACTATGGGGTCACCAAAGGTTCTCAACACCTTAATAAAGTAATTCGAAAAATTAATCAGAAATAACACGATGTTTTGATTTATATCAATTATACAAATCAAAACATAACGGTTATTCCTGATTAATTTTTCGAATTATTTTATAATTAAAGGCGTTAAGAAACCTTTGGTGGCCCCACAGTTTAAATGTCTATCGTAGGTACGTCGTGAACAGTGGTCGTTACAGACAAACGTTCACGTAAATTGTCTCAGTCAATGAATGAATTTAATGTGTCAATCAATGGCCACAGCCACACTGTTTTGAATTTCATTCTATTTTAAATACAATAGTTATCAAAGATACCAGGATTATAATTTAGTACGCCAGACGCGCGTTTCGTCTGCATAAGACTCATCAGTGACGCTCATATCGAAATAGTTAAAATGCCAAACTAGTACAAAATTGAAGAGCAATGAGGATCCAAAATTCCAAAAAGTTATGCTAAATACGGCTAAGGTAATCTATGCCTGGGACAAGAAAATCCTTAGTTTTTCGAAAATACAAGTTTGTATACAAAGAGTTTGACGGAATCACTACAGCAAATTTAAGGGCGATGCCACGTTACAATTGCCTTTAACTATTAGCACTATCTTTAGAACTTCGGCATTATTCTTTATTGTTACAGTACAAACCGTTTTGAGACGGTAATTCATAAAAAGTAATATATCAAAAGGCTATACTCAATTTGTATTTTTGGTCATGGAATTAATATACATGAAATTGAGAATGGCAATGTAGAATGTGTTTTAAAGAACAGCAACCCGAACAAAGAGCAGAATACAGACAAAGGCCACCAATGGATCTCTAACACACTACACACATACATTTTTGCAGACACATTCATGTATTTGATAGTATTTCAAAAGGTTAGAATGTTTACAGATTTTCCTACGACGAAAATACTGTAATTATTATAATAGCTCCAGCCTTGAAAATTGTCTGTGTTAATCCATGGACTTAATTTATCTTCTACATAACTACTCGGACTATCTCCTTTTACACAAAATAGTTAATTAACACGAAATATACATCGAAGATCTGAATTGCTTATCAATTTATGAATTGCAAGTGAACTGATTGAACTTTCGAAAGAATTGTTTATTGCTTTACAATTCTTTGTCAATAAATATACAGTTACAAACTCCCTCCCTACCTACCAGAGTTTTCAGCATGTAACAGTAAACACACATACTTTTATGTTTGGCCTTATCAATATATGAATTGCAACTGAACTGATTGAACTTTCTAAAGCATTGCTTTACAATTCTTTGTCAATAAATATACAGTTACAAACTTCAAAAGCTTAACTGGTTAACCATGCTTTTTAGAACCTATATTTTCATTTCCAATGTGATAAATGGATAAGGCAATGTGTAGTTTAAACGTTATTATAATAAATGTAACTCCGAAAAACATGTCATGGATATTAGACGTGGATCGCTTATGGATACGTTATTTGTCTTACAATATTTACAAAAATGCTCTAAAATAGCATACGACAGCCTCTGTTTTTGATATATTTGCAAGGTGATACAGAGTAGTAGATAAAAATTCGAGAAAGCGAATCAACCATTATGAAGTAAAACAGTAGGCTTGTCTTCAAATATTGTTATGTCACGTGCTTTCATTAGTATTTGCAACATCTATCGTTTGAGGACCCTCATTCGAGTCCAGTAGGGCCAACCTTGACTTGCCGTGCATAGTTTTTTATATCTTTTTTTTTTAAATATTCCAGTAATTATCAAAAAAGAAGAGAAAAAATAGAAATAATGGATTTGCATTTCGGAAACAAAGGGCGGCATTGAACTTCCTTTATAGTTAGTTGTTGGGAATAAGTCAATGGCACAACAATAAAACTATAGTAGAAGAAACAAAATACGATTTACCTTTTTAGTGTTAAATGTCCCTAAACTTATATAATCGGAATGCCGTTATCGTGTTCAACTACTCGTTCTTCCGCGATCCGTCAATAGTATACTAAATCCTACCTAACGAATGTTGACAATGTACTGTCTTTAGGATAATCCGATTAATGCAAACATTCCGAGTCGTTAAAAGTATGCCAGTCACAATGTAACATCGTGACAGTAAATTACAGTATTACAAATATACATGTATCTTTTACAGAAATATTAAAATCATTGACAAAAAAACATATATTTCAATATCTGCACTGACCTTGAACGTGTCAACCATAATTCATATGAAATATTATTTTTTTTACATTGATTTTGTATAAAAATAAATATCAACAATATGATATGCACTTAATTAAAAGGTCAATAGAAGTCAGAATGTCACAGCTGTTTACAAGAGTAAACATATCAAAATGACATAAAACAAACAATTCAGAAATAACCCGTATCACTCGTACATATATTGTTTGTCGTGTTCGTATAGGATCGATTATGATTTATGTTTACAATTTATGTATGACTTTATCTATCCTTTGCAACAGGTGCCCTGTTGATCATGGGGATGTCGATTTACCATTTGAATATGACACTATAATGTAGATTTACAGTTTAAACATGACACTTTAATGTCCAACTTGATGAACGGTGGATGAATTTGTGTTTAATGTGCAGTGGCAAGTAGTACATGCCTATCAAGACGAAAACATTATAGGTACCAGTCTTATATTACAACTCCAGTTTCCGGTGCATGACAAAACATGGAGGAAAACAAAATAGTGCTTTTTTTTTCTGAATTTTTTTCTGAACTCAATTTTTTTCTGTTTGATTATAGGTTTATGCTGAATTGAAACATATATAGAGATTTAAAATAAAATCTTGCATCTTTTGGGGGATATCAATCCAGGAAAGTGGAAGGATATCATGTTTACTGGAAGTGGTGCGGCCTAGTAAAAACAGCAAACAGGAAGTAGAAAAACAATTTTGACTTCAGGATTACGTAACTTTTTATTCTTCGTGGCATGACCCACTTTTTTCTCGATTAAATCACAATTTCACATCAGTACAAACATGATATGAACATGAATATATTTCTATGTAGCATTTTTTATTATTTTATTTTCAAAGATCAGCTGTATTGCATGTAAGCCTATGGAGCAGTCAATTACAAGACTGAAACCTGAAGATGTGACATGTTTATATTTAACGTCAAGTAACAAGTAGTACACACATTTCAGGACAAGAACATAAAGATGTAATATGTTTATACTTAACGAAGTACATGCATATCAGGACGACAACATATGTGATGTTTATATTTCACGTCCAGTGGCAAATAGTAAAAGCAAATCAGGAAGGGAACATGAAGATGTTATATATTTATATTTAACGTCCAGTGACAAGTAGTACATACATATTAGGACGAGAACATGAAGATGTGATGTTTCTATTTCACGTCCAGTGGCAATTAGAACAAGCATATCAGGAAGGGATATCGTTATATTTAAGGTCCAGGAGCAAGTAGTACATACATATCAGGACGGGAACATGAAGATGTGATATGTTTATATTTAACGTCCAACAGTAAGTAGTACATGTATATCAGGAGAAACATGACTCTGTGATATGTTTATATTTAACGTCTAGCGGTAAGTAGTACATGCATATCTGGTCAAGAACATGAAGATGTGATATGTTTATATTTAACATCCAGCAGTAAGTAGTACATGTATATCAGGACGGGAACATGAATATGTGATATCTTTATATTTAACGTCCAGTGGCAAGTAGTACATACATATCGGGACGGGAGCATGAAGATGTGATATGTTTATATTTAACGTCCAGTGATATGTTTATATTTAACGTCCAGTGGTAAGTAGTACATGCATATCAGGAGAAACATGACTCTGTGATATGTTTATATTTAACGTCCAGCGGTAAGTAGTACATGCATACAGACCTTCTAAAATTCAAACTGACCACACGCACGATACACGCACGCACGATACACGCACGGTGAATGCACGATACACGCACGGTACACGCACGATACACGATACACGCACGATGAGCGATGAGCGTTACACGAAGGATTAACGCAAAATGAATGATGAATGATGAACGCACGATACACGCACGATGCACGATGAATGATAAATACACGATACACGCACGATACACGCACGCACGATACACGCACGTTGAATGATTCATTGACGAATGAACAACGAACGCTTTTTATACGATTCTCAAAGCTATTTTATTTAGAATAGTATTTAAAATTGATATGCATTTTAATTAAAGGCAATACTTGTAGCTGTTTTGCCGATACCAGTATAATAGATAATCTGCTATTTTGCCAGCTCAGATTCAAATAACTTTTAATTTTCATGTTATATATATTTTTTTACTTTGACGGATACATTTTATAAACGTTTATATATGTATATATATAATTAAAAAAAATATTGTAAGCTGTTTTCGTATTCACTACGAGCATAGCAGAAATTATTTGTTTCTTTTACGTGCACTGCAAATTTTTGTAGTTCTCTACATATATACTTATCAACAGGACATATTAGGTTAATTTCACCAATAAATGAGTAGTTGAACAATATTTAGAACGTGTCGGTTTTTCCTTGATATTGCAAAAAAATCAGTGATCCGTCGACTGACACGAGCGAACTGACATAACAACTGATTAAACAATCATAATCTCTTTTTTTAAATGTAAGTTACAATACCAAATACTTCATAATATACTTCTGAAACGATTTTTCGTCCTGAATATGCATGAAATTTTTGCCACTGGACGTTTAAACAACCACTGAATAATCAATTAATCAAATTTTGCTCTCAGTATAAATGAATTAAACAATATAAGACACAATTGGTGTCTGTTGTTTGTTTTTAAGTAAACATACTGAATTTGTTTATATTCCTTAAACAATTTCAAGTATGTATGAAAATTCATACATATTTTCAAACATCCTGACACTTCAAATTTCTAGGAGGTGAGATTCTCGGGGTTTTACCTAAAACTCTTTGGGAAAATGCAATTTTTAATTCCAATTTGAAACCAAACGGTAACAGATTTCCCAAGGTTTTTGTCTAATTTTATAAGGAGATTTGAAAAATCGATCTAAATGGTAGTTGAAATTATTCAGTGCAATGATTTTGTGCCCGTCGTTGTCTTTCATACATATCAATTGGTGTATTCACTGTTTGCTGTTCGTAATCTGTTGTTTATGGCAGTCAGGTCTCGCGATCGGGGTCCAAATTTAAGCCCCCACTTAGGTTAATTAATGATCATTTATAGGGGAGGGGCTATTTTTCTCGATGCAAACATTATTTTCCTTCCTGAAAAAAAAACCAGCTTAACAATTTTCTATATTTTTTCATTTAATCATAAACCGATGCATATTAAATGATTTAAAAAAAATTTAGAACCATATTTTTATGGTCATTATATCTAAATGTCAGGGTAATTTTCTTATCCAAATAATTGTTTTTTTCATTTTTTAAGGTAATAATGTTATCAGTTATGTAATTTGACACGACGTGTCTTATAGTTCAGTGATATTCGGAAAAATTAACGAAAACAGGCACAGGCATTGTTCAATTATCATTTGTGATCTTTTATTGATTAAATTTGAATATTTGCATTAAATATCACTCTCTATCTAGATAAGAAATTTGTTTACATTGTACAGCACCCCTTTAAGTTTTTGTCCTTAGCAGCATAGTAAAACTCATAAGTACACTCAGGAGTCCTTAGCCGTGTTTAGACGAACCATTTTCTGCTCTTTGGTCGGATTTTTGTCTCTTTGACACATTCTCCATTTCAATCCTCCATTTTATTTAATTAGTTTTGATTCTCTATATCTCTCTGTTTGATGTTTTTGCAGACAAAAACAATTCGCAGAATTAATTTAAAAAAGCAGACTCTTTCTTCAAAAATCTTTATATGACATGAATAATAGTTTCCTATATAATGATTTTTGACAGAAATTTACTTACTTAATAATTGAAAAATTCGTTCTTTTATCGACACATTTAAAATTGCTGCCGTAAATGTTATTTTGCGCGACGCCAAACTGTGAAAGATCGGAGAAGATGCATTTTTCGAGATTTAACCATTAGCTTAAGAGCTTGTGTCTCTTCTTTTTAGAAATAACATGTGGCTTGATACCGTATGGAGATTTTTGTTCCAACTATTATGAAGAAATTAACGACTTTTTTTTAACTAGATAAATATACAACAAAAATACCGTTTTTTCTTAAATCAATTTCTTTTAACAAAAATCAATTAATATTAACAAAGAATTGTTACACAAATGTAGTAAGAACCCAATTTTGTAATAATGATATTCCTTATCTCTTTACCAAAATCGGCATATCCATTCCTTATCTCTTTACCGAAATCTGCATATCTTTATATTTTGAAACATAAAATGTTCAGGGTGTTAAAACCGAAGTATTAAGTAAATGTCGAATAATTCAAACCTATTTGTCTTTTAACTTTAGCACATGAAGATATAATGTTTAGCACATATACACATGTACAAATTGATTTTGTAAAAAAAATCACTGTCGGTCTAAAACTGTATCGCATGCCCATAATTGTCCTTAAGCTTTAAATGTCAGATCATGAGGGTGTGAATGGGGAGTCATTATTTCTGTATTCTATATAATTTTAGGCAATTTGTTCTATAATTCGTTTTACCTTTTGTCGATCATTCTTTATTCAATATATTCTAGTACCTCATCATTTTCTTTTCTTTATATTTGTCTGGTTATTTTCTGTATTCTTATTTTTTTTGTTTATAATTTCCTTCTATAAACCCCCATCCACACCCTCATGTGTAATGGAAGACGATAAACATTTTAGTATACATACCACCCGTTGTCACTTTCACCTGACATACAAATCACATATTGATATTACAGGCCCGTTATTTCCACCTGGACACAGGACTTATATAATCATTACGTAATAATAACGGATATAGTAAATTCAGTAGAATATAACCTGTATCAACGCACAGACTTGTTAAATGTATTTTGAACTGACAATTTTTAATCATATTTTTAGTTATTTTAAAATTAAGAATGAAAAATGTCAAAGAGACAACAACCCGAAAAGAACAGTTGACAGCCGAAGGCCACCAGTTATATTTGCTAATGTTTTAGTTTCGAATAAGACAAAAGCCATTGTATTTTCAGAAAATCTCTAAACGGATAACGTTTAGCGACCTTGACTTGCTAACAGCCCTACCACTGTCTCTAAACATTGCCGAATTTAAAAGCCTTTATCAATTAAGGGACAGACTCTACCTAGGTTTTGGTGTTTAAAAAAAATATCCATTTCAGAACCAAATTGTGACTTCTTTATATTTACATCAAAATTGAGTTCAAGGCAGTATTTTGTTGAAGAGAACTATTACAAAGTGCAACATGCGAGAAGAGGTTTCATTTTCCTTATTGTTTTTAGTGATGTGACTAATCTTTCGAGGTTACGTCACGGAAATATATCTTAAATGAAAAGGTGCAACTGGGTGCATCCCTTAAAAACAAATTAAAAAAATCTATACATGTGAAATGGCGGGTATTCGTCAATCAGACAGCAATCCAAAATATGATCATAAACACAAGAAAGTTACCTGACATCTATAATAAGAGGTTTAAGCATACATGTACTCCGCGCTGGTATCAATTTAAATACTGAGTTGTTCACTCAAGTAAAATTTAATATACACGTAGGACTGTGAAACGGGAAATATACGAAAGATTTGTTAAATTAAAAAAATCTATACATGTAAAATGGCGGGTATTCGTCAATCAGACAGCAAACCAACATATGATCATAAACACAAGAAAGTTACCTGACATCTATAATAAGAGGTTTAAGCATACATGTACCCCGCGCTGGTATCAATTTAAATACTGAGTTATTCACTCAAGTAAAATTTAATATACACGTAGGACTGTGAAACGGGAAATATACGAAAGATAACATGCCACTAAGGACTAGATGGGATGTAATTTCTTTTCATATTATGGAATATATCGATAATGCATAAATTTCAAATTTTATAGAAAATATCTATACTATTAAACGAGAAGACCTCATTTTTGGTGTCGCTTCTCTTCTTTCCACAATAAATTAATCAACACGCCTCTGTGTCCTATAGGTACAGTGCATAGTCGCATTTGTCATCCATTCATATGATTATTCAGATTGAGTTATTTTAGGAGAAAACGAGAAAAAAGGCATCCGGGTATGGTCCCGTCATTGTACGAAATTTTAAGTCAGATTAGACTTCCGGTTTGCGTTTTTCTGTATATACTTTGAACATACATATACTACGAATAAAGTGTATTTTCAGAATTTTATCTGCTATCATTTTAAAGTTTACTATCCATGGCAGTCACAGAGTTTATTAAATAGAGAGGGTCTGTATACTATATCAATGATCACCATGGATCGATTAGTAAACTTAAAATTGAAAGTAAATACGCTTTATTTATATAGTAATGAATGTTCATAATATACAGATAAACGCTAAAATTATTCATGTGAACTTTTGATACTTTTTCTGAAATTCTCCAGTCATTAAATCTTTTACAAAATTCATTGATTACAAAAAAAAAAGAAGATGTGGCATATGATTGCCATGTTGAGACAACTCTCCACAAGAGACCAAAATGACACAGAAATTAACAATTATAGGTTACCGTACGGCCTTCAACAAAGAGCAAAGCCCATACCGCATACTCAGCTTCAAAAGGCCCCGAAATGACAATGTGAAACAAAGCAAACGAGAAAACTAGCGGCCTTATTTATGGTCCGAGAACACAATTATTTCGTAGTGCATTTCTTTTAGAACATAAATGAAAATAAAAAAAATCCCACCTGCGCTTTCTCAAAGAAACTTTTACAGTGTGTTGTACAACTTTTGGGACAAATTATATCAAAATTATAGAAAACTTCATCGGCTCTAACTCAAAATATTGACAATTGTATGTTTAGGGCGTCTTGAAATCTTTTGACAGCTTCCGAAGTGCTAATTTTAAACCTTTTTCAGCTGGACCAAATCACTACTTTCCTTTAAAATTCTGGACCCAAATTTTTTTACAGTGTAATTTTATCCCCCTACTTGCAATTTGAGGCATTAAACATGGAGAAATAAATTTGAAAGGGGTATAAAAATTAATGGCAAGTAACCCACTGTCAACACTAGGGACTATCGAAAATCAAGGGACGACAATGGTGGTCTCGGACCTTATGTACAAAAAATGAACGAAAAACAAATATGTAACACATAAACAAACGACAACCACTGAATTACAGGCTCCTTACTTAAATAAATGTTAATAACATACTAAATGTATGTTCATATTGAAATTGATAGAAAACCCAAAATTGTGAACTTTGGAAAAAAAGGTGGAGGGTGAAAAAAAAAAACATTTTCCTGTCCCCAATAACCTATGACTTATGATACTTTTGCTGAAATTCTCCAGTCATTCTGTATTTAACAAAATTCTTCCAACAACACTTTACATACTGATACTTTAAACTACGCTCTGAATGCCCGCGATTTCGCGGGTGTGTTCTAGTAATAATAAATAAACAAGATATTCAACATTATTAAGACACGTGCCTGTTTTTCTTTGATATGCCGAAAATCAACGAACCGTCTTACACGTGTCAAATTACATACAGTAACTGATTACACGTGAATCCTAGTATCTGTTGTGTTAACGTTTATGGACAAAATCGGTAAAGTTGGATACTAATAAATGAATAGTTGTTGAAAAAAAATTTCAGAACGAAGAAGAATTTATCTCAAGTGTATTTTGTAAATATTTCATGTAAATAATAAATTTGTCAACAAAGCATTATATCTATGTCGGTTTTTAAAAGACCGCATACAAATTTTGCGTTTGTATATTGGTATCACCTCGTCGTCGTCCGTCGTCACAAATTCTGGTATACTTTGTGGTTATTCAGTTAATCGCCATTTTGAATACGTGTTTTATAGATTCGAAAATGATACTTGTCCACAAATGAACATGTTGAAGCTGGTTACGAGGTTTCACTACATATTCGTACAATCGTTCTTTAAGTTTTTGAAAGTACGTGTTGAAGTTTTGAAAACAAGACAAAGATGTGGTATGATTGGGGATGAGACAACTCATCGCAAGAAATAAAATGACACAGAAGTTTCACCATAAGTCACGCCACGGTCTTCAACACTGAGAAATGAACATACATTGTACCACAGTCATTATTTCATAAATTTTCTTATACAATATGTTAAACAGACAATTTGTTAAAAAAAATCGTAAGGTTTCCGCGGAACCCAGTGTCTCGCCTATTCTTTCTGTGAATCGCAGGCTCAACAAAAATGAGGAAAAAAATCAATTGAATATACCTATAATCTTTTAATTGAAAGAAGCTTCTGTCCAAGTTTACTAAAAAAACCCAGGACAGTTTATGAATCTAATAAATGTTTAAAAACTTCTTGATACTATCTTATGATCATAAACAAGCTTCTGTCCAAGTGGTAGAAATCCAGTATAGTTTAAGAAACGGTTATTAAAATGTCAAAAACTTTAACCACAGAGTTTTATCTCTAACATGATATATAGAAATAATACATATAAAAGCACTCCTTCTAGTCCTTAGCAGTGTTTAGACGTACCGGGAAAAAAACATCCGTCATTCTTAAATAATCATAGAAGGTTAACAACTAGTCTGTTTCCCGGCCGTTATTGAAATTATTGACAATACCTTAATATTTGTATATTCCGAAGACATACTGCAGGCGCGTAGCTACGTTTACGTCAAAACGCCCCGGCGTACACTCGAATTTTGATTAAAAAAATATATTTTAATCTAAATAGAATACAAATTACTTATAAATTATACATCAGCCCTGTAAATCTTTTTTCAATTGCGAATAAAAGTGACGAATTTTACTTTTCAAACAAAAGGTATCAAATTATATAGATCTGTTAATTGTCTTTCAAGTCTGAATCTACTAGCTGTGAATTTTCAGAGAATTTTACCAACTTATTTTTTATTTAAATGAATTCATTATCTTCTGTGATTCGATATTGTGGTTTTTTTTTGTCGAGCCTGTGACATATTTATCTGTCGCAAAAGCAAAATATGTGTTATTCTAAATTTCGTCGGTGGTGTCACTCTTGAGGAGGGGTCGGAGGGGTTCTAAACCCGAAATACCGGGCTTAAAAATATGTAATCCCGATGTCCCGAATTTAAAAAAACAATAAATCCCGACATCCCGAAATTAGAAAAAAAGAAATCCCGGATCCCAAAAGGATCTATCCCGAAATCCCGAGTCTAAAAACACCCGATCCCGACATCCCGAAAAAAGCCGTGCCTCCCTCCCCCACTCTTTAGGAGAAGAATGTGGTTAAAAGGTTGTTTTTTTAATATCAATACCTTAAGCAAACCTTTGCATGGAAGTTGGACAGAAAGTTTTTATGACAGAAGAAGCTTTTTTCTGATTTATGTCTGAATCAAAATTTTGAAAGCAATTTTTTTTACTTCAATTGGGGCTTATCTTTACGCAATTTAACTGTCTGAGACTTTTTCAAATGATATATTTATTGCCTTAATAGATTTTTGTTATAGTTGTGTTGAGTCGATATTCCGAGAAAAGTAAAAAAATCTGAAAAAATATGTTTTTTTAAATCCTGTCAAAGATTGATAAATGCATTCACTTTTCGCGGGGAGCAATTCCAGCCGAGAACCAGGATTCAACAGAAACCTTCCGAACATAAATTATTTCATATTCATTAACGACAATTACGATACCCATGGCTCCTTTTAAACATTTTTTTTTTAAAGAAACTGGTTTAGACATAAAAATTATTTTCTCTATATCCATTGACCATTATTTAGAATCCACATTAACACGATGAATAAACTAGACATTTAAAATAAACAATTTAAATTCTTTAAGTATGCTTTTTCAATAACAGGAACGGTATCTCATTCTTGATAACCTGTAAGCTTACGGGGGGGGGGGGGCTTCGCCACGTTGAACCAACTACCAACAGGTGCAATGACTTAGGCCCTCAGACCCCTCGCTGAGGTTCGGGCGTACACGTGAAAATGACCACTGATACTGAATGATTTACGGAGGGGACCAACCTAGTTAACAACGTACTATTGTGAATTATTTTTTCGGATACTAATCTTTTAGACATACATTAAAAACAGTGTCATTGATAGGCAACCATGAACACAATGAAAAAAGAATCCGTGAAAGTGTTCCATGTTTATTCCATTGTTATGATAATACCATATATTTAACTATTTTATAAAAAATAAAATAAAAAACAAATTATATCTTAAACTTGTAAATTCAATTTCAAGTTTTAAAAGTTCCTCAATTTAAAATCCTTCTTAAGGAATACATGATATATTTGCCTGATCTTATATTTGTATAATTAAAACAATGCCTTCAAATACATAATACCAATATGGAATAATTATTTTTATTCAATTTCCACAAAACATATTTAGCTTAGTTTAAATGAAATTCAGAAAACAGAGAATTCAAACACTGTTGAAGAGAATATAATACATATTCGTGTTAATTCGCCTAAGTTTAATTTGTTAATTCAAGTTTGACATTTAACATTTTAATCCGCAATCCACACTTCCCGACAATCTTGTATATTGTATTTTCTCAATGGAATATCATAACGTACATGTGCCCATCAGAAACTAAGACAAAAATGATATTATAATGGTATTTATCAAAACTTAAATATTTGAAAGTAGCATATGAATTTGTCAAATAAGCGAAAAATTATAATCTAGCCTAGTTCAACCAAGGATTTGTATAGTTTCTTTTCAATAAAATATTGTTGGTGTTTTTGGCGACTTTAACAGCAACATTGCCGTTATGAAATAAAAAAAATATGAAATTTGTAGGTTAAAATGTTTATTAAAATATATAATATTTGACTTAAAACTACATATAATGGGCATTTTAGAATGACACGAAGTTCACCTTCAATAGTAGAGCTACACCACATATCATCTCGTGGACTTCTTTTCTTTCATACTTTCCAGTTTCTATCTTTTAGTGGAGCTACCCCACATCTAAATTTTGCAAAAGCACTTTTGTTTTTAATTGACAGAATATTTTTAACTAATAACCAACAGTATATTTTTAAGTTCAATTCGCTCAGTTGATTTTAACTCTTCTGTCATAGAAATGTCAATATTATGTTATTGTTTGTACGTTCAACATGTATCATTATATCAAAATGTGTCAGTCCCAGCCAAGATTCACTGAATAACCACGAAATATTTACAGATGATAAAATATTTACACAAAACGTTATGAATCTGTATGAACGTTATGTACGATGAAGTTAATTAAGTGTTCACAAGAAGAGTGACTGTAAATTTCATTTAAAGTCGGAATATATACATTTGTATATGCGTATATATATACTTTAACCGTGAGAAAAAATATAAGCTTTGGTGAGCTCTATAACCAACTAACATATAAAAACCGCAATGTATGAACGTTACACAATTAGAGATGAACGTTTGACAAATGCACGTTATCTGATATACACAATTGTACACGATTGACGAACACACGATACACGGTTAAGAATGAATGATTGATGAACGCACGATACACGGTTAAGAATGAATGATTGATGAGCGCACGATACACGCACGATACACGCACGATACACGCACGATACACGATTAAGAATACACGATGCACGCACGTTACACGGAAAATACACGGAGCGATGAATGATGAACGCACGATTGGTACACGCACGATACACGCACGATGCACGCACGCAACACGCACGATACACGATGAACGCACGGAATAATGGTCAGTTTGAATTTTAGAAGGTCTGTATCTGGATAAGAACATGAAGACGTACTATGTTTATATTTTACGTCCAGTGGCAATTAGTACATGCATATCAGGACAAGAAAATGAAGATGTACTATGTTTATATTTAACGTCCAGTGGCAAGTAGTACTTGCATATCAGGACGGGAACATGAAGATGTACTATGTTTATATTTAACGTCCAGTGGCAAGTACAACCATATCAGGACAAGAACATAAAGATGTGATATGTTTATATTTCACGTCTAGTGGCAAGTAGTACAAGAATATCAGGACAAGAACATGAAGATGTGATTTGTTTATACTTACTGTCCAGCGGCAAGTATAACTTCCATATAAGGACGAGAACATGAAGATGTGATAATTATGTTTATATTTAACGTTGCAATAGTACATGTTTATCAGCACGAAAACCTGAAGATGTGATATGTTTATATTATAAGTCCAGTGGCAAGTAGTACATGCATATCAGGACGACAATATGAAGATGTGATATGTTATATATAACGTTTAGCGGCAAGTAGTACATGCATATCTGGAGAAACATGAAGATGTAATGTGTTTATATTTAACGTCCAGTGGCAAGGAGTACATGCATATCAGGACGACAACATGAACATGTGATGTGTCTATATTTAACGTCCAGTGGCAAGCAGTGCATGTATATCTGGAGAAATATGACGATGTGATATGTTTATATTTAACGTGCAGCGGTAGATAGTACATGCATATCAGGACAACAATATGAAGATGTGACATGTTATATTTAACGTCCAGCGGCAAGTAGTACATGCATATCTGGAGAAACATGACGATGTGATGTGTTTATACTTAACGTACAGTGGCAAGTATTACATGCATATCAGGAGACAACATGAAGTTGTGATGTGTTTATATTTAACGTACAGTGGCAAGTAGTACATGCATATCAGGACGACAACATGAAGATGTGATGTGTTTATATTTAACGTACAGTGGCAAGTAGTACATGCATATCAGGACGACAACATGAAGATGTGGGATGTTTATATTTAACGTTCATTGGCAAGTAGTACTTGCATATCAGGACAACAATATGAAGATGTGATATGTTATATTTGACGTCCAGCATATATTTAACGTCCAGCAGTAAGTAGTACATGCATATCAGGACGACAATATGAAGATGTGATATGTTATATTCATTAACGTCCAGCAGCAAGTAGTACATGCATATCTAAAGAAACATGAAGATGTGATGTGTTTATACTTAACGTACAGTGGCTAGTAGTATATGCATATCAGGACGACAACATGAAGATGTGATGTGTTTATATTTAACGTCCAGTGGCTAGCAGTACATGTATATCTGGAGAAACATGAAGATGTGGGATGTTTATATTTAACGTTCAGTGGCAAGTAGTACATGCATATCAGGACGATAAGATTAAGATATGATTTATAGTCTAACTAATCGCCGTATTTGAATATCAAAAATAAGACAACGCGTGACCGAACGACGCATGGATTAAACGAGTGCGCAGCACAAGTTTAATCCATAGCGGCGTTCGGTCACAAGTTGTCTTATTTTTGATATTCAAATACGGCGATTAGTTATTCTTTTTATTACATTGGCAAATGGCTTTTTTTTTATGAAATTAATGTAGAAAATGTAAGGTACTATATCTTTTTCCTACGCATTGACAATTTGTTTTGATCCGACGTTATCGACGTATTGACAACGCCTATTGTTGTATGACGTAAGAGAGTGAAATAACCACGTTTATTTCACATGTGAAATTATTGGTTTTTATCTAACTGGGAAATCAATGTAATTCATTGTAACCAATGTAATAAATGTTTATATTTAACGTTCAGCGGTAAGTATACATGTAGTACATGCATATCAGTACGAGAACATGAAGATGTGATATTGTTAAAATAAACGTCCAGCAGCAAGTAGTACACGCATATCAGGACGAGAATATGAAGATGTGATATGTTTAAGAAATAATTCATGGAAGCCATAGATTTGTTGGAAATTTACACATGGCCTGGGCCGTGATATTCGAATTTTATCCTGAGCGTTAGCGAGGGGTAAAATTAACGAATATCACGGCCCAGGCCATGTGTAAATTTACAACAAATCTATGGCTTCCATGAATTATTTCGATTCTAATAGGACAAATACGATCATTAAAAAACTGAAGCGATGATGGGTATACCGTGTGTGTGGCTGTTCTATTTTACCCACTGTTCGATAAATGTAAAACAAGTTGAATAAACCTGCATGAATGATTTCTTAACTAACCGCTAGAAAAAAAAATGTGATTCCTTTTGTTACTTCTCAGTAAACCCAACATTTGCAATTTTAAATTTACATTTTTATCGTAAGCTACCGTCAAATTCACTGTTGACATGTTGTAACCAAGGAGCCGCCATGTTGACTTGCTGAAATCAGTAAATGTGCGAATAATGCAATAGAACAGAAAACAAGTAACACCTACCTCAATAATTTATTTTAATGCAATTGTATCCGAGTTTAGAAGGTAAACGCAATAGAAAAACCTTCAGCTTTGACGTTTTCATACATATGACGTCATGTTTTGAAATGACGTTAATGCGCCAAAATCATTACTGGAATTTCGCGGAATTTTAATTTATTTTGTTTTTGTCCATTTTTCCGTTCTCTAATGTGTAAATTCTTTTTGTTATGCGTCAGAATCAGAATAAATGTTCTGTAGGGTTTTATTCAACTGTAATTGTTAACACAGCGAAATCCACAACCGTTTACACATAGGTTACGATACATGTGGATTTACGTGGGAGGCATATTTAAACAGCCATTTGTGTACATCTTGGAGTCTGCGCTAAGTATAGATATATCGAGAATTTTATCACGCTGTTGTTTACAAAGCGAAAGAAGCACGTCATATTAGAATTATATTTAACGTTCATCGGCAAATATTTCTTTTTATCAGGACGAGAACATGAAGGTGTGATATGAATACTTGGCTACTGCTATTTGTTTAAACATTAATTTTTTAATGGAATTTGAAAAACTATTTTTGGTGATCTACAATACTATTATATTGCTTCTATAAAGACTTCTAACCAAATGAGTATCATCAATATTTTGTGTGTCTTGTGCAACAAAGTAGTTGGGGTCTTTTTATTTGTCCTCAGTATTTTTACATTATATATACACACGAAATAGACAACGCCTGAAAACAAGTTTTAATTACCTTTCTTTAAATGTATGTAATGGTTATATTAAATTTCTTTGCTGTGTTCTAAAAATGCTTATTCGAAAATGAATCATCGACTTAACTATGTGTTCCAAGAAGATATGAAATAATCTTAACTTTAAAAAATATCCAGAGAGTACGTTAAAGACATGCTCATTCTGTTTTACTTGAACGCATGTACACAAAAGTGTGACCAAATGACATAGAAGTTGGCAAATTTTTTTTACCGAAAACAAGTTTTTACATTATGATGTCATTAGCAGAAAGTGTAGAATCAAGGCGTGAAAATACATTGTTTGACGTACACTCCAAAACTACTTAAGGATGTTTGCTTGTCATGTTTTGGAATTTTTGTCAGATTTTCGAAATTCTCTGGTTTTATACATTTGAATGCCTTACAATATTTGCCTATGGATCCCCATTTTTCTTTTTATAAATCTTTTACATGTATAATTATAAGCCAATTGTAAAAGTCTTATAAAATTTTATTTATTCTTTAATAGTTTTTGAGAACTTTAACTTGACAATAATAAAGCTATGAAAAATCAAGAGAGAACATTTTTCCGCCAAAATTCCAATGGCTTATATCTCGAAAACAAGCAAATTGATCAGAGGCGAGAAAATACATCGTTCACTTCTTAAAGTAGAGTACTATATACGTTACGCAATCTAATCGCATAAATCAGAATACAAAATAAATATATCACCACTTTACTTTAACACGATTTCTAATCAGCATACTATCAAGAAATTGAAATTCAAAGATTGCCACCTACATAGTTAAATTACATAGAATTGTTAAAATGGTGTTCTTAAACACTTGTTAAAGCACACACTCGAGATCCTGGAACTTTACCACCTACACAGTGAAATTACCTAGAATTGTTGAAATGCTGTTCTTAAACACCTTTTTGAATTCTCCAATATACCAGACATTTTATGTTTATAGAAGTATTAAAGACAACCTGTTTAAGTTGATGTGTTCTACGTTATTCAAATCATTCTTTCTGCATTTGCATGAGACAGAATTTTAAAAAGGTACAGGATTTTAGGCCAAAAGGTCAAAATAAAATAAAGGAAAGACAGGGGCAGATTCAGCCATTTTGACATTGGGGTTCAAACCTCCGAAATACTATGAAACTTTCTCATAATAAGAAAAATGAGTTGTTAACCTCCCTCCCCAAGAACCCTGGGTCCACCAGTGAAAGAGGGTTATGTTAAAGAGATAGCATTCAAACGACAAAATTAACAAGTATGCAGACATTTAAAGGTCAACAATGCTGTACACTTAAATGCCACTCCAGCAGCGATTTGTTTCGACTGATGTCGGAAGAGGGTGCATGTGTATGTTTCGTCTTGCAGTCCTGACCCCTTCCCTCAAACCCTTGATGAGGTATATGTTAACGAGAAAGCAATCCAACGACAAAAAAAAATAACATGCAAACATCTAAAGGGCATCGATATCAATGCAATGGGGTGAAAACTGTTTTCCTGCATTTTTTTAAGCTGTAATTTCTGTCCTGCACTTTCATGTTTCACTGTATTAGATCCTGCCTTTTTTATTAGTATATCCTGACTTTTTTTACAATGCAATCTTGCCATTTTTATTTTGGCAATTTTCTCATCCTGCCTTTTATTTTACTCAAAATTACCCACCTGCCTTTTTTCAAATTTCATCCTAGCCCCCTACCCCCATAAATCAAATGGTAGCTCCTTTACATGTTCCTCAATGTGTTGATACATTTATTCTGCTCAATCAACAAGATTGTTATTTGTAACTAATCTTAGACTAAAAACATCAAAAACGATGTTTATAAATGTTTATCTAATGCTATCTGTTTAATCAATACTTTAACACCATTTTCATGTAATAGAACAACGATATGTTGTTTTCAACTATTGCTTTTTACACGAACCACGTGCATTTTATGAAGGGGATAATTAAAAGCCATATGCATAGTCGTCTGGAAAATTGATTAATCACAAGTTCAGCTAAACATAGAGTGATCTAGAGTTTAAGAGTTTGAAGTGTACGTCAAAGTTGACTTTCAAAGTGTCAGTAAGGTCATAATTCGAATCAAGGTTGGAAATAATTTCAAGGAAATTTTTTAGTAAATTACGAAATATCAGTTCCACTCAAATTTGTGTTCAAGCCACATTTACGACCTACATGTATCACATCTTCTTATGCATACTAAACATCTAAAACCGTTTTAGGACATAACTTAGGCCCTCTCCAATATCGATCTTTTCTACATGCACGCGTTTAATGTGCAGCCTTCGTAGAAGAGTTTTGTTGAGATATTGTAACCAATTAGAAATCTATTCCATACGTTTCTTGAATGTTCTCTTTAATATCTGATCGTATCTTGAACTTTGAAGGACTATTTAAACCGATTGTAACAACCTGATGCATATCCCGAATAATGTTGGCCCTCCACGTTATCGATCACTTCTACTCGCGTTTAATGTAGCCTTCGTAGAGCACAAAAATATAACGAGTTTTGTAGAAATATTGCAATCAATTAGACAAATCTATTTCATACGTTTCTTGAATGTTCTATGAAATATTTGATCGTATCTTGAACTTTGCAGGTGTATTTAATCCGATTGTAACAATTATAAAGAATAATAATAAATATGTCTGAACATGCATGACCTCCAGGCAACTGCACCATAGCTAAGCAATTTATTGGTAATCATATTTGAAACCTGACTATTTAATTCAAGAAATCGTCTTACGTCTTATTGGAAAATCAAGTTTTGATCTGATTTTGTCTTGATAATGTTCTGTGAATATTGCATCTTCGTTGGGATTTTTTTATACGACATTTTAATGTAACTATTGATTTATTGTTTCCGTGCAGCGGTACTAAGTTTGAGCAATTTCAGATTAACACACTACTAAACATGGGTACACTGGCTGATCAAACTTTAGTACAAAACTAAATTCGTTTGTATCATTTTCATTATTAGATATAAGACGATGTGATATGAGTGTAAATGAAACAACTCTCCATCCAAGTCACAATTTGTAAAATTAAACCATTACAGGTCAAGTACGGTTTTCAACATGGAGCCTTGGCTCAGATCAATTAGCAAGTTATAAAGGGCCCAAAAAAACGACTAAAGTAAAACCATGCAAACTGGAAAACCAACGGTCTAATATATATTAAAAACGAAAAACACATATGGACCACATCAACAAACGACAACTACTGAACATCAGATTCCTGATATAAATTAAAGGTTTGTGATAACAGCTTTTAAATTATCTAAAATAAAACTGGAAAGTAACCTATGAACGGTTTGTATGAAAGGTATCTCCACAAATCTTATTTCAAATTTGTCTTGTTCCCAGGTTTTTTTCTAGACTTTTGCATACCATTATGTATATTCCAATTTTACTATGATTTATATTCTATTCTACTGCACTCTGGGTTTTTCCACTGTAAGTATATCAAGTACTGTTGACAAGTGCATGCGCGATACCATGTTCCTGCTTTTTTGTGTTTTCTTTCATTTCTTATTTGAGTAACACCTTTGAATGCTATTTTTAAACGCAGTATATTTCTGAGTTACCAGTTCAATTCACCAGATGTGACTTTATGCATGTGTACATCAGAGATGTCCGATGCTGCAGACAATACTTTATACATTTTAACCAAATGAATAAAACCAGGACTAAAATTATTGCGAAACACAGACTATGAACATAGCTACATACCTATAATAATAAAAATTAGAATAGAAATGGGTAATGTGTCAAAGAGACAACAACCCGACCAAAGAGCAGAAAAACAGCTGAAGGCAACCAATGGATCTTCAACATAGCGAAAATCCCGCAACCGGAGATTTTTTATAAACAATCTGCTGAACACCTTCAAGATGTTGCTTTGGTGAAAAGTATTTATCTTTCTCATTTGTCCTGAATAAGCGTCCATATCGGCTAAGTATGTCTAAGTGGTCTGGGGATTTACCACAAAATTAATACCACGTGTTTTATTGAATTGTTAATTGGTTGATTGGCGATCACGTATTCTATTGAATCGTTAATTGGTTGATGGACGGTAATACGGCTACTTTATAATACTTTATAATTATACTATCTGCATCTAATTTAACAATAAAAACGATAGCTGACAATAATATAAAAAGGGATTTTGAGAGTTCAGACAGAGGACAATATAGAAATTTTTTTCAACTATCAGCTGGTAGCAGGCGTCCAATTAATAACACTCATAATTAGAAGTTATTATTTCCAATGCGAAGCAAACTCTTGAGACAACAGATGATAATCTAGTTAGAGCTGAACTCTGAGTTTACTTATAGCGCAGACAGTTTTTGATTTTATTATTTAATAGATCCAGAAGTTGAAATATAAAAACAAACTCGTAAAAAGCGAGTTTTTACCTACAGTTTGTTGCCTCGCCTCTTGGCAAACTGGTCAGCTTGCAAATTGTATCTCAGCCAAAATATCGCAAATAGACATGAAAAAAATAAAGATGTTTCCGTCAGCGGAGGAGGGGGAGGGTGCTTTACAAGCTGAAATTCTGGGCTATTATTTTATTACTTTCGCTCCTATATTCTATTGGATGCGTTTACAATAATGAATATGATGGTACTACAATGTGACCTAAGACAATCTTGAACATAAGCAATCACTGTACTATAGTTTGGCAAATCTTATTCCACAAATATTTTAATTTCGTATTATTTATCAATCGGCCCTTTTCTTTTGAGCCCCCCTCTCTTTCCCCCCAAAAAATAATATATATTAAAAAAAAATTAGACATGATTTTTGTAAATGTAATATTTTTCTAACATTCAGTAGGGATTTTCTACAAGCCATCTCTTTTCGCTGATTTTTGCGATATAAGTTTAAAATAGATTAAAAAAAAATAACAAAACAAACACATATTCCCCATTTCAATTCTCAATTTTACCACATTAAGCATGATTTGGATTTCCGTCCACATGTCACGTGTTTCCATCAGGAATAAACTTCATCATGAACCATACTAGCTTAGGTTAAAACGTTTTACGAAGGACAAAAGTATAAAATACTTAAAGAGCATTGAAACCTTTTAGGCATTTATTGAATGTTGAATGTTAAAATTTCCAATGGCAAATATTTTATGCATTTTTCAACGAGAACAATGAAATTAAAACTTTTGTGGAATGTCCGATGCCATTTTCTGGATTCAACAACATTGAAACCAAAAACTTTGTGTCAAATTACTCTAATGAGTATGAGTTTTAATGTTTTTTGATAAGTAAAATCAAACGTGTATCTGTTTTGTGTGTACGTATGCCTGTTCAACAAGTCACAAGGTTGTACATATTTTCTTTCAGCATCAATTACTATATAATTGAATTATTTAGATATAGGAAGATGTGGTGTGAGTGCCAATGAGACAACTCTCCATACAAATAACAATTTAAAAAGTAAACCATTATAGGTTAAAGTACGGCCTTCAACACGGAGCCTTAGCTTTGTATATTTATAACCTTTCCTTACAGTAAATAAAACAAATTGTTTTATTTACTGTAAGGAAAGGTTATAAATATACAAATCATACACTCTTGAAAACTTGTCAGAATATTGGAATTGATAGCAGAAGGCCATTGCTAACTATTATTACACGGGAATCAATTACATATGATTCGAGAAAACCATTAAAGTCAGGACTTCTTCCATTTTGGAAGTGAAATGGCGTGGGTGATATTATTTACAGCTGTTTTAATAGATATAGATATATATATACATAAGTTTGATATTTATCTATATTTATGCCTGACGTAGAGGTTCTAATTGCATTATCGTGTATTTAACATTTATGTGGTTTAAAAGTGGTATTTTTGAAACGTTAACAGTACACGCTTATGTTATATATTTGTAAATAAAGGCATACTGTAAAACATGGTATGGTACGATGGTATGGTATGTGTTGTGGTATGGTGGTATGGTACGAATACCCCCATACCATGGTATGCACGAATGGTACCATGGTATGGTATGATGGTATGGTACAAATTACTATACCATAGTATATTTGATGGTATGAAGCATGGTATGGTTTTTTGAAACATGATTTTTTTTTTAATTTGCTGACATTATGTATCTGTATTTAAATAGCCCATCCGAGCTCACCCATGAGCATGAATGTTAGGCCCGGTGTTTCTGCCGTGTTTGGGGAAAAGATCCCTGAGTCCGGCTTCATCAGTGGTCGACTCAATAAGTTGTATACTGGCGTATTATTAATGTTTTATTTCGTATATTATATTGGACCATACACCGGTTGTCTTTGAATAACATATTAGTTAATTATGATTTATTTTTTGTGAGATCAGTATCATATTGTGTTGTGAAAGGTTGAGCAAACTATACCCACTAATGCTTTGATAATAGTTCTTGTAAATTTGTATGTCTTTTATAAGCTATAATAGGCTGGCGATTAAATATGTTCAAACAATTAGGGTTTAATGAAATAAGGTTCCAGTGTTTTGTAATTATATTTTTCAGTTTCTGTATAGATGGGTTGAATTTTGTTAACATAACTAGTGGTTGTTCCCGTTTCGTTTGGCGTTGTATAAGCAGGTTTTTCCTTTCTATATTTTGTGTTTGATTAAAAATTTCGTTGATTTCAGATATTTTATATCCTCGTTTGAGGAGACGTGTTTTAAAAGCTTCTAACTGAAGTATTTACTTTTAAAAAATAAACCAGATACATAATGTCAGCAAATTAAAAAAAAAATCATGTTTCAAATTGCCTTAATTAACTTTTCAAAATTTCCTACTTCAAAAAACCATACCATGCTTCATACCATCAAATTATACCATGGTATAGTAACTTGTACCATACCATCATACCATACCATGGTACCATTCGTGCATACCATGGTATGGGGGTATTCATACCATACCACCATACCATAGCACATACCATACCATCATACCATACCATGTTTTACAGTATGCCGTAAATAAATAGCATTTGTTTGTAAACTCATGGAAGTGTTCCTCGTCATCAATTTTCAGGTTGTTTTATCTATTATTTATGACATAACGTTTGTGTTGCTTCACGCACATGGATAAGTGCTTTCACATGCGATGTTCATACAAAGGCAGTAACAAATCTCGACATGTGTCAAAACAAAAATAAACATTCAAAAGACGAAGAAAATAAATATAAATATAACTAAATGAATAAAACAATTATATCAATAAACGTATATAAAAACAAACAAATACCATTCCACAACAATTGAATCATTTGTGGGGCCCTGTATAGCTTGCTGTTCGGTGTGGGCCAAGGATCCTTGTTGAAGACCGTACTTTGACCAGTAATGGTTTACTTTTGCAAATTGTGACTTGGATTGAGAGTTGTCTCATTGCACTCATACACCATCTTATTATATCTATTTTCATCTAAACAATAAGCTACTTTAATATAAATAGAGTTCGACTCGAGAGAATTAAAGACAATCTATACCATATCATGTTCAACTGACATGTAATGAAAATTAGATAGAACTTCAAATTGATACATTTACAGGGGAATATATATATATTTACGGATATAATGTTGGAAAAATATTTGTATCTTCGTTTTAAAACAAGTGAAAACAACACGTTTTAAAATAATTTCTTGCGTCCGAAGCGCTTTTCTGCATTTACAGTAACCTTCATCAGGAACGATCAAAGCCAAACATATTAGGTGTCAGACCACCAATTAAAAATCCCTATCTGTTCAACCATGCAAATTTTGCAATTTTCACAGCTTTCTAAATATTTTACCTTAAGTTTAACTTCAAGGAAACCAGGTATATCCTGAATTGTACAAGAAATTTCTGATCATGAAAACGCAGGTACTACCAAAATAACTCCCTTTTTTCTGGAAATCTTAAATTAATGTACTATGTAGCGCATTAATCCTGAATAGTTAATGCAAAGTCATAGACAACATGGACAAGTGAATTTTGGCACAACATGGTCTGAATATATTTCCCTTCATCAAAAGTTTCATTTCTGCAAATTTGATGGTTTACTTAGTTTAAGTAAAAAATGACATCAAATTGACACCTGAAAGATTTACATATTTCAAAAACTTCTCATATGCACAAGCAATGATATCCCCCTTGGAAATTAAAACCTCATTACCATTACTATACTGGTCGGTCTTACTCTTCTCTATATACAAAATGGCTTTAATAAAAATGTTGAATGATTATTGTTTGCTTTATTTCCAGTGGCAAATATTTCTCCATGTTTAGGACGCGAGAATAAATATTAACAATAAATACAATTATAGGTAGGTCCTGTAGTATTGGTAGACGATGGGCGGAATATTTGGAATGCCACCGGAAGTGTTTATTCGAAAAGGGACACAAACTTAGCCTTTCAACAGGTTACATTTGGACCCCACCAAGAGTTGTTTGTTCTTCACATGCAGAGGAAAGTGCATGGGTGTGCAGGACCAACAGACCAGAATTTGATAAGGTTGTTTTTCCTTTTAACATGTTAAAGTTGAAAAGTAAAATAATAGTAAACGTTTTGAGAATACAGATTTGCTCCAATAAATCTATTTCTCTTGTATAATTAAGATTCCGTTACTGCGGAAGAGAGACCAAAGATACAAAAGGAAAAATCAAACTTTTATGTCGAAAATAAACTTACAACACCATGACAAAAAAAGGAAAAACAGATACTAAAAGACAAACAACAGTCACTGTACACAAAACGCAGCACAAAGTAGAACACTGAAGACTGAACAAGACTGAGCATCAGGAAAACCCCACCAAAATCAGATGTGCCCAGAAGGGGAAGCAGATCATGCTCCACGTGTGACACCCGTCGTGTTTCTCGTGCAAATATATACAAAAGAGGATGGGATTGTTGTTATAAATGAAGCATATATATGTCGCCAAGTGTAACCGTACAGTGCCCTAAAGCTGTTTACACATATTTTGTTTCTTAGGGCTCTGGTGGGTTGTTGTTTAATTGGAAATCATACAATATTTTCATTATTTTATATACTGTTATATTAGATTGTATTATCAATAAATAGACATTTCGTGATGAAGCACCTATATTTATATATAAAATGAATATATAGAGATATATTATAAAAGTCAGCAACAACGTCATACGGTTAAACAAACAAATAAGCCTAGGTTTAATGACATCTGATTAACTTTCCACCTGATGTCGCACGAGATATATAATAGCAGTCTTTAAATATAACCTTTGAAGGCAGTGATAAAATTATTCATAATCTATGGTTCGCAGTGGCGGATCCAGCCATTTTTAAAGGGGGGTTCAACCATTAATTAAAGGCCAAGGGGGGGGGGGGGGGGGAGGCCAACCATGTGTCCCAATCCGAAAGCATTGATCTTCATAAAAATGGGGATTCATTTACTGTTGTTAAAATCATTCTCTTGTTTATTTGTCTAAACAGTAAGAGTACTCATAATATGACCAAAATATCCCAGATGACCGATTAGACACTGGCCAGCTATTTTCTGTGGAATATTGGTTAACTTATATATATATATATATAAAAAATATTGCTCATTTAAATCCTGAAACAAACGATTTTGTTTGTCCTTGTGTCCTTAGAAACATGAAGTAGGTGGATTATATAAATGTGTTCCTGCACAACATTGGACAAGAATAAAAGAAGAAAATTAATCGCGGAAGGATTATTTCGTTTCCACTACATTGAGTATTGATATGTTTGTACTGTTTTATTAATTTATCAATTTTTTATAATTATTGTATTATATATATCACATTTCCATACAACAGGGGTCAATCCATACTTTATTTGCTCTACTCATTGCATTAAAATTGAGAAAGGAAATGGTGAATATGTCAAAGCGACAACCACCCGACCATAGAGCAAACAACAGCCGAATGCAACCAATGGGTCTTCAATGTAGCGAGAATTCCCGCACCCGTAGGTGTCCTTCAGCTGGCCCCTAAAATATGCATAATAGTACAGTGATAATGGACGTCATACTAAACTCCGAATTATACACAAGAAACTAAAATTTAAAATCATACAAGACTAACAAAGGCCAGAGGCTCCTGACTTGGGACAGGCGCAAAATTGCGGCGGGGTTAAACATGTTTATGAGATCTCAACCCTCCCCCTATACCTCTAGCCAATGTAGAAAAGTAAAAGAATAACAATACGCACATTAAAATTCAGTTCAAGAGAAGTCCGAGTCTGATGTCAAAAGATGTAACAAAAGAAAATAAATAAAATGACAATAATACATAAATAACAACAGACTACTAGCAGTTAACTGACATGCCAGCTCCAGACCTCAATTAAACTGATTGAAAGATTATGTCTTCATCATATGAATATCAGGTACAATCCCTCCCGTTAGGGGTTTAGTATCATACTATCATAAAATATATGAGAAGAACATAACCCGTGTCATGCCAACAACTGTTTTTTTAGAAGTAAATGTGTTTAGTTCCGATGCAAAGACCCTATCAGTGAATCAATGTTAAAGCCAAAATATGCAATCTTTAATGACCTGACAACAGTATCGTAACTATATCCCCTTTTAATAAGTCTATTTAAAGGTTTTGTTAGTTTCTGAGGAGAATACTGACATTTTTGTGCTTTATAAAGAATATTTCCATAAAATTTTGGATGTGAAATACCTGAACGTATAAGATGTCTGCATGTTGAGTTATATTTACGAATTATTTCCTTATACCGGTGATAAAATTTAGTAAATGTTTTGACCAGTTTGTGATATCGAAAACCCTGGTGTAATAATTTTTCAGTAATACATAAATTTCTCTCGCTAAAATCTAATACATTGTTACATACACGAGCGAATCGTACAAGTTGAGATATATAAACACCATAAGATGGTGACAAGGGAACGTCACCATCTAAAAATGGATAATTAACAATAGGAAATGAAAAATCATCTCTTTTATCATAAATTTTTGTATTAAGCTTCCCGTTTATGATATAGATATCAAGATCGAGGAAAGGGCAGTGGTCATTGTTATCATTAGCTTTATTTAAAGTAAGTTCTACAGGATAAATTTCTTTAGTATACATACTGAAGTCGTCATTATTTAGAGCCAATATATCATCCAAATATCTAAAAGTATTGTTAAATTTTTGTATCAAATGTTGTTTTGATGGGTCTTTGCTAATTTTAGTCATAAATTGTAACTCATAACAATACAAAAACAGGTCCGCAATAAGTGGTGCACAGTTAGTCCCCATTGGAATTCCAATAACTTGACGATATACGGAATCTCCAAAGCGAACAAAAATGTTATCAAGTAAAAATTCAAGTGCATAAATAGTATCAAAGCATGTCCAATTGACATAGTTCTTTTGTTTATTGCTACTAAAAAATGATCTAAAAGAGTTTGAACATATGTACTCGCATTCCGACTTTTTAAATGCCCAGTTAATTAGGGATGTGAATTTTTTCTTAATAAGAATATGAGGCAAAGTGGTATATAGGGTAGAAAAATCAAAACTTTGAACAGATTCAAAATCACCAATATATGCATGCAATTTATCAAGTACTTCCAACGAGTTTTTGACACTCCAAAAGTAATTAATTCCACTATTTTCAAAGGCCTTATTTGATTAACTTAACCCATTGAACGAATTAAAATATGAAAGCTAAAAGTTAAAACACACACACACACATACATAATTATACACTCAGCAACAAAAAACCAACAAATCATAGTCCACTTGTCAACGTATATGTGTTTCCACTAACAGAAGTTCCTCTGGAAACTTTGTTGTTTTACAATTCTATAGTATCTGTTAATACACATTCCCTTTATTCCATTATGAGCAAAAACTAAAACGAATCTTCAAGTGGCAAAAACATATCTTAAATTTCGAACTTGTATTTTTAGAAACTTTTATTTCATTTTATTTTAAAACAAATCATTAGCATTAGAATAACTGTTTCAAATTTTACCAAAGAATCGAGATATTATACTTTTTTGTTTTTATGCGCGCAGAAAAAGTCACAAGAAAAAGTCTGAAGAAGTAGGCATCATTTGCATTTACTTATAGCTGATCATGAAAAGCGTTAACTCAATTGTTGCATAGTCTCTAAAATAGATGGATAAGTAATCAAGTGCAGATATGCAGTAATCAGCACCCTCTTAGTTTAATACAGTCATTGTTATTAGAACTGAAGAAAACAGACTCCTAAGCTTATATTATTGTTTCATATATTGTACATACTAATAGTTTTACGTTATGCGTTATACAATACACGTTTCAGTTTGATTAGTATAAATCAGAAGATGTGGTATGAGTGCCAATTTAACAACTCTCCATCTAAGTCACAATGTATTAGAAGTATAGGACTAGTATAGATATGAGAAGATGTGGTATGAGTGCCAATGAGACAACTCTTAATCCAAGTCGCAATTTGTAAAAGTAAACCATTATAGGTCAAAATACAATCTTCAACACGGAGTATGTTTGTATTTACTAATCATGTTAATAAAAGATAATTGATACCTATGAATAACAACAACGAAAAATAACAAACAAATAAGATGAAAACAATAAAGTAACGATTGGACACTCCACCGTTAAAGGCTTTGATCAATGATATCCAGAAATCAAAAGGGACAATACTTCGTGACCAAATATAATCTGCTGTAATGATTGAAGAGTATACTTGACAATCTGGTTAAATGTTATAACACTAAATGAAGTTCTATATGTATAACCAGTGTATACGGCGATTTGGACGGCGACTGCCTCTAAAATGAACAGCTTTTAAGGTTCGATTACACTTTAGTGTAAACGTTTCCGATTGAAACTGCATGTGATTGCTGACATATGTTTATATAAAAACCACTTGAAGCTTATCTATATCACATATTCTTAGATTTCAAATGCCGTTAGAAATATGTCTAATGAAATCCAGAATAATTGTTTGTTACATATTTCTTTCGTTTCGTATAAAACATCATAGATGTAGAAAAAGTGAAAAACATAATGTTTACACAATGTTCTCAAAATGTGACACATTTTTTTATCATCATGAGGGATACTAAATGGGCATCCTAAAACCACAAAAAAAAAAGAAAAACCGGCATTACGTTTATGACCAATAAACAGAAAATCCAAACAAACCACAGAGAAATGGCAGAACACTATAAAGTTGGGACAACCCCCATCACATCACCCCAACCACCCCCACCATCACTCTCGGAGATACGAGACTGCTACAAAAGGCAATTTTGCACCGGCCATTAACCTATTCTCAACATATGTCATGTATGTAGACATGCTTAGAGTTCAAGTTAAACATTATGTTACTGGTTGGCTGTTTCGAATTAACATCTGTTTATTTCATTAATTGAAATGTACACGATGTATGATGAATCATTTTAATGTTTCGAGTATTAATATAAATTTGTGTGTAATTTCATCAATGTAAACACAGATTTTGAAATTGATTTTTTTTAACCAGAACGTGTATTTATAAAAATGTTATATTGTATCGTTACAATCGTTAATCAATTAGCTAGGTGATCACGCTTAACTCTCGCAAATCCACAGAGAATACGAATATTGTTAAAAATATAATCATCAACATTTGAAAATGATTAGTGACTTTATTATAGATTTACACTGACATATTTTATTCATTTAGAATGTTCGAATGCAGTTCGTTAACTATTCGTGGCTCTTAATATAACATAATGTGGATAAATGTCAATCAAACAGCAACCCATCAAATAAATTTATTTTTTATTTTTGCCTTGGCATGTAGTGTTATGTACGTTACGTTGTTTAGTGCATGTTTTAAGATCATTAACATAACACACATACATACACATAATTTCAGAATGTTGACATAAAATGAAAAGTACAAATGTATCCCCAACCCCATAGTGCTAAAATCTGTTTATTTAGATTTAATTTTAAAAGGTTAATTGTCGATTTTTTGTCTCTCACTTTGTTTCACAGCAAGACCCCCAAATAACAAGAAAAGCGCCAAAGGGTAAATATGAAAATTTTAAAGGGAACGATAGAAATGAAAGGATATGGGGTATCCATCCAAAACACAACCTCATTATGTGCACAGTAAAAAACACACACAATTGCTGTTCTTCATATTAAAGTCAGACTGAGGCTTTCAACATGAAGTAAAAGATGTTTTATGCAGTATAGTTTACTACCATATTGTTTTTTGTTAAGTAAAGAACAAAATTAATGTTTCATTTTGCATGTGTGTTAGCTTTTAATAGCTCAGAAACTAAATTATATAATCAGATAGAAGTGGCAATTAGAATCCTCACGATTCCTTAAATCTTTGAGTGTCTCAAAATATATTATCGACACCAAAAAACGTTTAATTCCTGATTTAAGCAGCTTTAACCGTTTGCGTGAAACAACATCAAATAATTAATTATATTATCTGTTAAGAAGCAACAGATACAAATAAAATAAACAGAGATAAAAGTCAAAAATCGTTAGAGTAAAAAATCTTACCGTGTTTTTTTTTCAGATCCTGTGCGTAGATAACTATCCGTTTATTTTCCACGCTTATCAGAGCATCTAAATGATAGCTATCTACCTCGGATAATTAACGATTAATTAATTGTGACTTCTTAATTGGATGTATTTGCTAATTCGCCATATAATAATCATAAATGTATAAATATACCATATTCCCAAGTCATCTATGTCATCAAATATTCCTTTAGTAGACACGCACCTGTTTTAATGTAGAAAGTGACGATTTGTAAATATGAAATGATAATTTCATAATATCACATTTTATCTTTTAAAAATCCAGTTTTACATCTCCTTGTATGTGTGTGTTCTATCTCCGATGGTTCAAATGTAGTTAATTCAGTAGTATTGATTTTTACATTATTTACGCAAAAATATTTCCTCAGTATCTTCGTGCTTGTAGAAGGACATTATTCCGTTTGTCAGTCACACTCAGATCCGACATTTGTAAAATGTCGTCTGCTTCGCGTATAACAGTATGGGTAAAATCCGAGAGAATCGTATACCTATTGAAAATGGAACGGAAACACAAAATAAGCATAATGCTATGCGACTGAACAGACAAGATCATTTGATCGTGTTTACATATTGATATTCTTTGATATCTGATAATTATAGCAATCAACAATGTGCTTTATGTGAAAATGTCATTTATTTTGAAGATAATTGGTTGATATTTACGATCGATCATCCAAACGTTAGCAGGAGTAAGATGCTAACAGCTGCGCGATATGATTCAAGTATTGATCTTTTTCACGCATATTATTTTTTAACGCCTGTCGCACACAGAATGTTAAATTATTATTATTTTTAAAATCACAACTTAAATACTCCTAATTGTATCATATCAATAATGCTATTTTATACAAGAATATTATATTTCATTATGTATTGGTTGACCGGATTTTGAAGATGCTGTTTTATCGAATTAAATTATTCAATGCATATGAAAAAACCTCTCAAGGACCGCTGTCGTGGTAATTCTTGGTAGAAAGAATTAATTGAAAATAGAATTTCAATAACAGCTGAAAATCTATTTCCCCTAATTTGTATACGTCGTAAACAACCATCAAGGCATTGACACTAAGCACGTTTCAAAGATGTCTTGACTGTTTTAATTTTAACCAACATTTCCTAAATTTAGGTTAAGGAAAGACAATAGTCTCTAATACGTTCAAGCTTAGGAGATTTTTTTTATGGAAAGACAATAGTCTCTAAAAAAGCTTAGAGCATTTTTTTTAATGTAGAATCATGTCAAAAGTTAAAAGTTAGTAGACGATTTGTTTAGTTTTTGTTCTCCATAAACAATATTTCTGAAAAGGTTGAAGAAAGACAATACTCTAATACAAGCTTAGAATATATTATTTTTTATGTATGGTCATATCTAAAGTTTTACAAAGAAGATTTGCTCAGATTTTGTTCTCCATAAACAATATTTCTTAATTATAGGAAAAGGGAAGACAATAGTCTATAATTCACATGTAGGAGATTCATGCAGGGCCATATCAAGAGTTAAAAAGACAATTTGTTCAGATTTTGTTCTTCATAAATAATATTTCTTTAATTTAGGTTAAGGAAAGACAATTTGTCTCTTGTTTTCAAGGTCATGTAAAAAGTAAAAATCTAAAGGACAATTTTTTCTGATTTTGTTTTCCATTAACAGAACGTAGTATAACTTTGAGGTTATGGAAAGGCAAAAGTCTCTAATACAGATTTTATGGGATGTTTGATTAAGCAGGGTCGTGTCAAAAGTTAAAGACTACAATGTATTTGTTCTGAGTTTATTCTCCATTTAACACGAAAACCTGTAGAACTACGCTTAAAACTATGCTTAACATGCATACACAAACACAACACGAACCCTACAAAAAAAACCCGGGGTGTTATCAGGTGCTTCGGTAGGATAAGAAGATCCTAATCCACATATGGCACTCGTCGTGTTGCTCATGTTAGAACAAATCCGGTAATAATAAGTCAAATTCGGTAGGTCACATGTGGCGAAAAGGGGACAGGATAACGGAAAGTCTATATAATTGATGTTTGAAATTCATCCAACTAACTTCCCGTGATTTGATTTTGGATATTGTCTATTTTTTTCTATTTCGTTGGCCATTTTTCTCCATTTCTATAGAATATAGTGTCAGTTTTCTTTTAATTTTGTTTTGTCGATTTTTCTCTTGTTTTTTAGGTTTAAAGGTATATTTTCCTCTATCCTTAGATTTCGATGTCTTTTCTCAATTATTTTTAATTGCTTTAGCCAATAATTCTCAATTCATTAAACCACACCAAGAACCTTCTAAATGGGTCTTGTACACCTAAACGTTTGTATTTGTAGTACATCTATAATACTAAAATTACGAGGTCCAATTTGTCAGCCGTCATCGGGTAAAAACGACAAATCAAAGAATTCAACTTTATATATAACTAATATAGGACAATGGTGTAGATTAAAAATTACACCACACCAGACCCTTTTGTTTTCCACATAATTAATAATGCCAATAATAAACAAGTTCCGGGTCTAATCCGATACCGATACCAATAGTATATTCACCTGTTAGCTATTACCTTATCTGTACGTTCCGCATTTGACAGGCGCACCACCAAACGGTGTATTTAGGATTTTGCTATATACACGGGTCATAATCTAAGAGCTGACACTACTAAATTCAATCATTGTCAAATTGTTCCCTATTGTAGCTTTATTCAGCAATCAGCAAGACTTTCTAAGATAACTAATATAGGACAATGCTGTTGATTAAAAAAATACCCCATTCCTGAATAGCCTGGACCTTTTGTTTTCCAAATAATTAATATTTCCAATAATTGATAAGTTCCAGGTCGACGGGTTCAAACAGAAAGATTTGAAAGCAGAGAAAACTGTGTATCTTATAATCGACATGACTTTATCAGATTCATGACAATACCAATTACTAAAATAATGCTTAGGCATAGTTATATACTTTAATTCAGTCACCGGGACCCGCGATATCACGGGTGTGTACTTGTAATACTAAACTTTACCTGAAACTAACCATCAAAAACTAATACTTTCGATTATGTGCGTTTTATATAGATAATACCACGAGAAATATTCTTATCGCTCGATTCACGAACCTTTCATAATTCTTTTTCATCATTTTTCATGTATATTTATATAAGTGTTGAATGACGTATTTAAGTATTGAAAAGTCTGGAAATTATAGCAAATAAATCGCGGGAAATGACTTGAACGTCTGCTCTTACATGTAATTTTGCACTCAAACCCATCAACACTGAACAGCGATTAACCACTTTCATTCACACTTGAGGCGCTAGAGTGGGGGTACTTCATTTCTTTTTCTTTATAATTTTAGACCATAATATTTCTCTATTCTTTATACTTTTTGACCATTTTCCTCTATTCTTTGTATTTTAGCACCTCAATATTCTCTATTCTTTATATTTTAGTGCCTCTAAATTCTCTTTTATTTTTTTTATTTTTTTTGGTCCATTTTTCTCTATTCTTCATATTTTTTACCCATATGTACTGGTAAATGCCTCCTATATCCGAAGAACCCCTGGAAAGCTGCGAGGGTACAGTGGCATCCATGTACACTCCCTAACGGGATTAATGGAGATGTGTCACTAACGTATGTTTATACGACAATTATATTTATAAGGACGATCAATCTCCACCCACTCCCAACACAAAGGGAGTGCTAGGACACCGGGCAGTCTGTGTCTATAACTCTCTATTCTGTAAACCCCCATCCGTACCCTCTACCATTAAATGTTACGTCGTGTTAATAAAATTGTAATTAAGTATCGTTACATGGTAAATTACGGGTCTAATTAATTCTTAACAGTAATGGGTATCCATTATAACAATTAAGAATGTTTAAAACGTTCATGGGATCAGCGAGCTGCATGTAAACATGTTTGAAAATATAATTTTCGATGATTAAGTCTTAGAGATTGATTTACATACATATTAAAGTTTGTCTGCTCTTTTTTTAACACGTGTTTCAAAGAGTTTGTAATTGTACATTAAGTTAAGTGTTCCAGACGATAGTTCTATGCATTGTCTAGGACCGATCGGTATTTTACGATAGTAAAAGAGGGTGCTTTATCCCAACAAAACTGTCTTTAAATGTTTGCAAGAAGAGTTTTTAGCTATATATATCAATGAGATATTAAGAAATTGACAGCTACGTCAGAAGTGCAACTTTTTCTATATGTCCGTCAGAAAAATTTCAACGTATAATTTTGTTGTAACATTTAGGGTCTTATATAAGTATACAAATATGGAAATGCAGTATGATTAGTGATGAGACGACTATTCACCAGAGTTCAAATGAAGTGAAAGTAAGCAACCATAGGCCATCAAATATACGGCATTAAAAGATGAGAAAAAGCAATGCCGCGTATAGTCGGCTATTAAAGACACCGACACAATGTGCAACAATGCAATCAAAAAACTAACGGCATAATTTATAACAAAACAATTCACGAAGAATAAAGTATGACCTAGATGAAACAACAACAACCACATAATTACAGGCTCCTGACTAGGAACAAGCATATACAGAATGTTGCGGGTAAAACATGTTGCAATAAGTTTAACTCAAAGCATTGGAACGAGGCAATAAATACGACTAACAAACAAAAAAACCACACACAAAACACCGAAATAAGAGTACTTGTACTTTCAGTGACTTTTAACAAATAAATCATGTTACCAAAGACTGTCAATTAGCACACGTCAAACGAATTCGGGAGATCTCGGCGGCCGAGTCGTTGAGGAGTCGAAATACTGTATCACTCACTAGCCTGTCAATACTGAGGTTGTGGGTTCGAATTCTGCACCATGCAGCTGCTTTCGACTGTAATCTTAATTGACTAGGATTATTGGTTTGCCTACCAAAGTTCAGTGGTTATCTCTGGATACTCTGGCTTTCTCCACCTATAAAAATTTATCCGCCACGAAATAACAAAAAAGTGTTGAAAGTAGCGTAATTTTTTTTAAGCAATAAACACCAATTAATCAATAAAATCAGTTTACCAAACCAACTCGAATTTAGTATACAGACGTCATAAATAGTCTGAAAAGCGCCACACCTTGTGCAATGCCAAACATGAGTATATAGCAACTGTACATATATAGCGATGATCAAATGTATTTATAAAAAAGAAAAGACACCATCACCCCCTTAAATTTTTACTAAAAGTCCTTGACGACAAGTTTACTTCGGTCTTGTGGATCTTAAACCAGCAAAACAAAAACAAAAAATGATTCTGTGTGTAACATGTAAATTGGATAATAAGTTAAATTCAGTCAGCAGAAGAGAGAAATCGGTCAATTAGATGATAGATAACAAGCTTGCGTCTTAAACTAGATAATTCTGGATAAAACGGCACCAAATAATTAGCTTCGTGATTCCGTACACCTATGTTACTATTCCAGAGAGAGAGTTTAAATCTTGTCATACTATCAGAACATTAGCCTCGCCATGACTTCTCAATAACTCTATAAAATATTATTTACGACGATAAAATCCATTGCTTAAGCTGCAGAGAAGTAGCAATAACTAAGCTATTTCCGATTTTACGTCGGAAAATCCTGCAAAATTGCTCTAAAACTGTTAGCGATAATGTCTCTACATTAATTTATAATTTTTAGGAGTTAATACGATTAATCAATAAGATTTAAAAGGAAAATGCGGTTGTTTCCTCGTTATTTCAAATTATATGCTGATGAAGAACAGTTCCTGATTCGGCTAATTTTCCGAACGACTTCATTCGGAATTAGATTTTAATGGTTTGATAGACACTGTTCGAATCGTAGAACATTTAAAAAGACAAGGGATTAGACTATCGCCGTTTGGTTTGTTAGTACGTTATTAATGCAATTCGAAATTATTAACATTAAAATTGAGGTAAAGAGTATAATAAAAAAAAAAAAAAAACAAAAAAAAAAAAAACAACAGCAAAAAAAACAACCCCAACAAAAACACGCTAAAACTTGCAAAAATCAAATAAAGTAATAAGTTCCGAAGTTTCGTAACATTCACATGGAAATTCTCAATGGTACAAATGTAATATAATTGATTGCTAGTTTTAAGTGTTTTACCAAAGCAATTAAGCAATTTCAATGCGATTCCAAATTTTGATCTTGACCCTTTAAAGTTTATTCATGAAGCTAACGAATTGATTGTTTGGATCTTCTGTCCGTTGACGGGTGCCGTATACGGTGCAGGAAATGCTTACCTTTCTGGAGCACCTGATTTTACTCCCGTGTTTTAGTGGAGTTCGTGTTGTTTCTTATTTATTATTTATAACTGTTGATGTAAATGCTCTTTGTTTTTTGAGTCTTTGTTTACTCCTTGGTTTTGATTGTTATTGTCTTTGCTCCTAAACTATCCATTTTATCCCTTGTATCACTATTTTGAGTATGACACGTTGATATTGAGAAAATAAGTATCCGTGTCACAGAAACCGTTTCTAACATTACTAAGTCTTGCTTCTTTCGCTTTGTGAATAAACCCATACTCTAAATCCAATAAAATGTGTTTGCACATGCGTATATTGACTACTGCAGAATAAGGAATTTTGTCAAATTGGCATACATTTAATATATTTCTTTAACTTAAAACACTTCCAAACTCTTAAATGATGTACATGTTGTTACTTATTCATTTATCTTAATTGACTGTCTGTAACGTGTTGCAATTCGAAATTGACGTATTTGAGTGACCTAGATACGACAATAACATCAATGGTACCAATGTTCCTGCACCAGATGCGCATTTCGACAATACATGTCTCTTCAGTGATGCTCGTGGCCAAAATATTTGAAATCCTAAGCTTATATAAAAGGTGAAGAGCTATAATCGAAAAGGTCCAAAAAGTATAGCCAAATCCGTGAAAGGAATCAGAGCTTTGCACGAGGGAGATACATTCCTTAATCTATAATAATTTCTAACATTTTGTAACAGAAAATTTTTATAATACAAAACAATCCGAATTTTCATGCCAGTACCGAAGTACTGGCTACTGGGCTGGTGATACCCTCGGAGACTAACAGTCCACCAACAGAGGCATCGACCACCGTTCTTCATGCTGGCTGTTCAAAACTCCTTTCTCTAAAAAATCACATTGCCAGTCGTTTGCTTGTTTAAAATCAAAAAGGGAGTTACATGGAAGAGCCTACATAAAAAGCTCTACACTTATACACATCGGACATATTTTCCGACCGTGCAAGGGCTGTATAGCCAGTCAAGGTCGTTAAAAACTTCCATATATATACATCGGACATAGACATTACCTTAATTGTCTCAATCAGAATCGAAATACTTCAAACACAATATCGCTCGGGCAAAAATAATCACGAATAAAATGCCTACCCATGTTAAACTAGTATAATAAAACTTATTTCTTTAGTATAATTATATCCTTATTTTCATTGCCACAAACCTCCCACATGTTTTTTCCCAGCTCAAATTCATCATCGAAGGCGGCGGTTTATCAATATTTTTTTATAACAATATAGTAAATTAAAGTAAAATATTTTTTTCTGGACAATTTCTCTAAGTTAAGTCAAATAGAACTTCATAGATGTTTAAGTCGTCTGTATTCTATGATTCTGTATTGGGAGGGTTCAACATGTGGTGTATTTTCCAAAACCAAATACAGAGTTGTATAAGTCTATTTTCTCGTACACTGGACCAAAAGTGTGGAATGCTCTTCCCAATTCAATCAAAAAATCATATACAGTATCAGAATTTAAACATTAATACAAATCTATGTACTTTTAACGTTACCATCATATTTGTGAGGGTTTCTTATCGTCGAGTCATATTTGTACTGTAATGCCATATCATAATTGTTTATTGTATCTTAAATTGTATATAATCTTTATTTCTCATTATTATTGATGATTTGTTTATTTTTTACACAAATTAGAAATTAAACAACAATAAACTAAAGATGTTTTTTTTTAGATTGCATTATAAAGTCAATAATAGTGCATTGACTTGACATATCAACGTTATAAGAATTCGGCCCGAAACGGAGAAAAAGCTCGGCAGAGCCTCACATTTCCACGTTTCTTAGTCTCATCCTTATATCGTTGAGTCAAGTCAATGCACTATTATTGTCTATACTTCACGTTTACAGTATTTTTTAGCAGTCGTATGTCCTTTTAATTGGAATATTTAATATCAATTAAGTTGATTAAAATTAAGATCATGGGAAGTTACAGATATTTACTGGGGATATTGTAACTTCAGTTGTTTTGCATACGCACCTTTCTGGTTAAAGATCTACTGGCTATACAATAAGATGACAGTGCAATAAATTAATCTATTTGTATCAGAATAGCATTCAATAGTTAAGACAAGGAGCATCGGTGGCCAAATGAACTAAATAGTTCATCTACGATATCACTAGCCTGTCAATATATAGGTTGTCAGTTCGACCCCCCCCCCTTTTATGCTACTGGTGCATTCGATTCCAATCTTTAGCCTAGAACATTGCCAGTCTGTCCTATTAAATGTCGTTTGTTTTCTCCTTTGTACTCGGCCTTCTTCTATTAATAAAAGGTGACCGCTATCATACATTCAATAGTGCTAAAAAAGGCGTTAAACCACAAACAAAAAATCACCAGTCATCAATTTATTCTGCACTGCACCATACCAACCCATTTAAAAAATCCTTTTCAATTATTTAGAAAACATGTTAAGTGTCCATAAACTGACAAAGATATTATAATTCATCAAAAGAAAAGCCTAGAGAGTAACGAACTCCAACTGGTACAATTATAATTTTATCAACCAGGAAGCAGTTAAAGAAAAAACGACATGAATCATATATAAGTCAGATTTATTCTCCAATAAGATGACAGTGCAATCACTTTGTTCATATGTTTTAGCATCACGTTTACAGCATCTTTTAGTAATTTTCTGTACTTTTAAAGAGGAATATTTTTTCATAGATAAAATTAAGCTGATTATTTACGATTATGTTCAGTTAAAGATATTTACGAGGCATATCGTATCTTGTTTTTCAAACGCACCTTTCTGGTTGAAGATCGAAGCTACAAAAATATGACAGTGCAATTAATTAATCTACATGTATTAAATCTAAAATGTCCTACTTATAGTTTATAGGAGGAGCCTCAGTAGCCAAAAGACTGTAGCAGTGTTCTACCCTTATCACTAGCCTGTCAACATTGAGGTTGTCAGTTAGAACCTCCATAGACTCAGGTGCGTTCGATTTCAATCTTAAGTCCTACACAATGTCGGTGTTTTTCTCTCCTTGTACTCGGACTTCTTCCATCAATTTATCAACTAGGAAGTGCTGTAGTTAGAGTACAGTTATAGAATAAACAACGTGATTCACAAGTAGGTAAGATTTATTCTCGCATAAGATGACAGTGCAATTACTTAATTTATGTTTCAGAATCACGTTTATGGAATTTATTGATAATTGTCTGTACTTTTAATAGGAATCTTTTTTTTTTATCAATTAAGCTGATTAATGAAGATTATGGGCACTTAAAGGTATTTACGGGGATATTATATCTTGTTTAGGAACGCACCTTTCTGGTTAAAGATCGTCTTTATGTGCTTTAATAACTTTTTCGTTCGCGATTTCATTAAAAAATAACAAGATAATATTAATAATAATAGAAAATAATTTAACATGATACACTTTGTGAGAAAAAAAAATATAATTGATTCATAAAAAACAAATTGTCTACGATGTTTTACAAACAATAAACAATTGTAGTAGCTGTAAATGGGGATGTTATATAATTTCAATCAATTTTATATCTTGGTTAGGTCAGATTATAAATTTACTGTTTACAAAATGTACAATTTTTGAAATACTAAGGCTTTTCTACATTTACATCAGGAATGGATTACCTTACAAATGCAGCTGTATTTGTTATAACTTTTAGAAATTTTGGTCCTCAATGCCCTTCAACTTCGCTCTTTTTTTCTTTTTTTTTAAACTTTTTTTTTGGTTTCGAGCGTCACTAATCAGTCTTTTGTAGACGAAACGAGCGTCTGGCGCAAATATAAAAATTCAATCCTGGTAACTATGATGAGTTTATTTGTAGCTAAACACCATGCATTTAAATCTTTTGATAAAATTGGTGCAGTCAGATCACAAGATGACACGTCCTTAAATGAGGCTACTCATAGGGGTGTAATCACATAATCAAAAATCATTTGCCAATAATCATTGATTATTTTTTTTTAACCAGATAATCAAATAATCAAAAATGCAGTCCTCAGTTATCAAATAATCAAAATATGAAATTTTTGTCTGGTAATCAGATAATCACTATAAAAAGGCCAAGTAATCACAAAATCACAAAAAGTTTTTTGCCAACATAATCACATATTATAATTATTTGTTTTACCCGATAATCAAATAATCAATAATCTAGCATTCCTTATTTATCAAGTAATCAAATAATCATGAATTAGCTAGTCTGGTAATCAGATAATCACTATAAAAATGCCAAGTAATCACATAATCACAACCTTTTGGCCAACATAATCACATAATCATTAACTATTTTTTTAACCAGATAATCAAATAATCAAAAATGCAGTCCTAAATTATCAAAAACCAAATAATCATCATGAAATATTTAGTCTGGTAATCAGATAATCATAAAATATTTTGTCTGGTAATCAGATAATCACTATAAAAATGCCAAGTAATCACATAATCACAAACTTTTTGCCAACATAATCACATAATCATTAACTATTTTTTAACCAGATAATCAAATAATCAAAAATGCAGTCCTAAATTATCAAAAATCAAATAATCATCATGAAATATTTAGTCTGGTAATCAGATAATCATAAAATATTTTGTCTGGTAATCATATAATCACTATAAAAATGCCAAGTAATCACATAATCACAAACTTTTTGCCAATATAATCACTTAATCATTAAATATTTTTTAACCAGATAATCAATAATCAAAAATGCAGTCCTAAGTTATCAAAAACCAAATAATCATGAAATATTTCGTCAGATAATCAAATAATCATAAAATATTTTGTCTGGTAATCATATAATCACTATTAAAAGGGTCAAGTAATCACATAATCACAAACTTTTTGCCAACATAATCACATAATAATTTTTTTAACCAGATAATCAAATAATCAAAAATGCAGTCCTAAGTTATCAAATAATCAAATAATCATAAAATATTTTGTCTGGTAATCAGATAATCAAATAATCAAAAATGCAGTCCTAATTTATCTCATTCAAAGATCATTCATTCATTCAAAAACCAAATAATCATGAAATATTTCGTCAGATAATCAAATAATCACTATAAAAATGCCAAGTGATCACATAATCAAAAAACCCATGAGGAGGCTCTTAAATTAGCGCAGTAAGATCACATGCAAGATGACACGTCCTTTAGTTTCGCATCCAGATGAGAATTGTATTAAATAATGACAGTTCTGTGAGACATGAAGGATTGTCACAGCCGTACAATTATATTAGATGCTGCCGATTGGATAATAGGTAAATGTTTCATTTCAGAATGTAGGAAAGTGTTATTGATCATTGTTGAACTTCTAGTAGACAAGTGCAATTATAAAAAAGTGTTCAATTATAAGCAATGTATACAACCTACATTATATAACATTTAGAGGGAAGAGCATTTGAAGATTTATGACAAAACGTGCATACGTGTAAAACATGTGCATAGGTTAATTATAACCAAGTTTGATAACGGATTTTATCATTCGAGAGCAATGACCTGTAATGGAATACATGCATGTTCGTTGATGAGTGTCATTTTTGTTTTTCCTTTCTTGTTTTGACATAAATCAGGGATTTTAACAAAAAATTAACCTGTAGCCACATGTTCATCGCCCAGCTATATATCAATATGCCTTTCGTTCTTTCAAACACCTATATTACGATTCATAGACAAACTGCAAAACAACTCATTATATATATAGCAGACACTGAACATGCAGAATATTTTTTGCAGCAGTGCTTCCTTTTTTAGTATCTGTCAGAAACATGGTAAAAGGGGCGTTTTGCACATGATGATTTTGATGATAGGTAATGATATAAATTAAAAATTAGGAGTATTTTCCCTCCCATTACATCATATAAGTAATGCACAAGCATATTTGTACACGTGAACTTCACATGAATCTCACATGAAATTCACGTAAAAGATTTAACGTGAGATTATGCACCTCAAATGATCTGATACTTAAAACTCACGTGAATTTGCATGTGAATTTTACGTAAATTCAAATTCACAAGAATCTCACATGCATTTTACGTAAAATGTACAAAAAAATTGTATTTTTCATGATTTTAATCAAATTGGATAATATTAAACGATGTTATTTGAATTACCTTATTTTAAAAATTCTATGAAATTCACGTGAAATCCACTCGTGTGAAATTAATGTCAGTGAAATTTCCATGTGTACATTTGGAATTTCACCCCACATGATGTGCTACTGAAAATATGATTCCTTGATATATTAGTGCAATGACCCTATATCATCGATTGAAACTTCTTAAGTCGTTCTCTTGGTGTATTTACGTTTTCTCTTCATGCAATTGTCATAAAAATGATCTTATCAACATGCAATGATGTGAAAATAAATTGGAATAAAGATTGAAAATAATTTTTGTTTATATAATAACAAAACAGTAAGCATTCAGAAATTGCTTCTTGAAAATACGTGCTCTTCAGATAGACAAATATGGCAGTAATCATTTAAAGAATAATTTGGGGTAACTATTCTTTAAACAGAAACCTTTAACCATAAATCAAGCATGTAACATTGAGATAATACATAAAAAAGATGTCAGGAATTTCCAAACAAAAGGAAAAACATAGGAATATTAACAAGTGTTTTTATTGGTAAAAGTACGTGATATCAGTCATTTCAAAAAAATGTACATTTTTCGGTTATTGTCTATTGTCTGTTTTATTTGTAAGTTTGACATATTTTTTCAATTTAACATAAGAGTTTACATATTGTGCAAGATAGTACATGCAAATATTAGTGTGCAAAAAGTTTCATTTTTTTTTTTATATTCGTTGAAGTATGAAAATTCACCAATTTCCATGCGTTCATTTTTGATAAATAACATTTGCATTCAAATTATCTGTACATAAAACTGCATTTAAAGGTAAACAGAATGATTTTTCTTCATTTAGTAACATCATAATTAAAAATAAATAACTTTCCATGTTTCAAATCATGACAACTTTTATTCCACAGTCACTGGAATGTCTGTTCATCAATATTTGTCCTTCCTGTTACTATTTATTTGTTTACGGAATAAAACTAGTTTCTCCCTCAAATAACGGCGGTTTTTTATGGTGACGTCGTAGGCGTGGATACAGGACGTAACGACATGGTGAAATTTTTTAGGTGGAAAGATTTTGGTCATCAGAATCAAAAGATCGGTAGGTATTGATGTATGCGTACCTTTTTATAATGTCTTTAATGTTACCAGTTGATAGATAATTTTTAATTGCATAAGACTAATGAAACGCTTGTTACCGTAACTAAGCCATGGGCCGGAAGTGTAAAAACACTACATCAATTATTAGGGAGCGACTATTTTAAAACCAATTTAAGTTATGTACTAATTTTTCCATCCTGTTACTGTCCTTCCTGTTACAAAGACAGTGGTAACAGGAGGGACAAAAATGGTAACAGGATAGACATACTTTGTAAGAAAACTCAAAATGCCTCTTACATTATCGCAAATAAATTGTTACACATATTTATTACCGTACGGTATATTAATTCATAAGATGTACATTTGTATTGAGGTATTTCTAGAACAAGTCAAGTGCTACCTTGACTGGTAACAGGATGGACAAAATTATTAATTGTGCAACTATTATTTAGAATTCAGTTGCCGATATTACTGTACAGCTATTATTCAAGCGTGTCATATAGAATACACATGATTTCTTTTCAATACTCTTTGAATGCTTTACCCTTTGCGATTTGTACTTAAGTGTTTTCTTTAGTACCTGAACCTAATTTGGTTCATTTTGTTCCTTGATGTGTTATTTTGTTCTGCTTGGGTTGTAAAACTGTCATTATCATATTTTGCCAACTTTTGCACTGGTTTCTTAGAGACATGATACTTTCTCGTTACAGGCAAATAGAGATATAAACCTTGCGAGACGACAGCAACACTCATGACACAAAAGAATTTCTTTTATTTCAAAAAAAGGGGGGGGGGTGCACAACATATAAATGTGGGTATATTATACCTCCGGTTGTGGTTTGAACTCACCTGCCCTATTCATAAAATAACAATGTGAAAATCCCTTTTCCGTTACATATGATATTTCACAGCTACCACTATCATACTTAAATGAGATGATATTAGGAGATACAAATATTAGAACACCAATTTTAGTCTACAGTAGATGCACATCATGTACGTATGGGTCGACCTATTAATTGATATAAGAATTTCTACCCATTGATTTATTGCCTTCTCTTAAAGTTGCAGGTCATTGATATATTTGCCATTCCAAATATAAATACGCACACCAGCGGCAAATCTGTGTGTATTATTCATTTTTATAATTTTTATAATGACATACCCCCCCCCCTCCTTTTTTTTTTGACTTTTCTTTGTCAAAATCATTGAGAGACGCTGCTACAACTTCCAGAATATTGGCTATCATTCCGAATCCAAATAAAATCAGAACCTCTTCGTGAACTTATGGAGATGATCCAAAAATCCAAGAATGACAAGCCTTCAGTGTTAAAATGTGTCAGAAACTAGATACATGTATATCAGAATCATTGACAATAAGAAAAAATAATTTGAATTTTCGTTCAGTTGTATTGCTGTGTTCTTTAAATTGTCCTCATGTTTTTAAACATATGAAATTAGTTATGCTTTTTACGCCTATATCTTCAACCTTCTCTAAGACGGTACGATGGGTGGTTGTTCTGGTGATTGGTTAGCCTCCAGTGGACACTTAAAGGCATATTCAGGAAGAGAATATGATAAATAAATAAGAACCAACAGGCTGAACTTGGTTTTAAAAGCGGTAGTTCACAGAAAGGCATGTCATCTTATGTACTGATTTTTACGACTTGCGGCAACCAAATCTTACTTAATACTTAGCGAAAAAAAACCAAAAAACACCAATACCAATTTTTCTTTTGTTTTTGTTTTGTTTTGTTTGTTTGACCCGGACAGGGTTGATACACGTATAAATGGTTCGTGTATAATGTTTAGATACTTATATCTCCCGTTCATATCCCTATGAAATTCAAAATCCAGTTTTTTGTTATTGATTATCGTGACCCAAATTATGTTTTGTCTCTACTGTTACCACTTTGTCCTCCCTGTTACTGCCTTTGTTCGTTCCTGTTACCCCAAAAAATGTGTAAAATATTTTTTACAATCAACATAACTGATCTATTGACTAAGTTTCCAGTTAGTATAATTGAAAAGGGACATAATAGTAAATTTTCAATGCCACTGTCTCCACAATATTTTTTTAAGAGTGTTTGAAAAATAAGAAAAGTGATGATTTTCCTGAACGTACCGACTATCTGCAGATTTTTTTTGGGTAATCTACATAAATGATAATTGTAAATGTGATTTCAAATGAACACTGCTATGCAAATGTAAGCCACACTTTTCATTGGATATTTTCTTTTCTATCATCACTTTTGCTATCAGTTGAAAAAAGTAACAGGATGGACAAAATCTGACACAAGCTGACACACAATTTTAAAATAAAATTTTCTCAGGTGTTGGTAAGATTGCATATTTTAAAAAAATATTAACAAATCAATATGCTATTGGTTTTTTAAATTAATTTGCATTTATTTTAACTTTTTTTTTGGAAAAGTTCAGATTCCGAATTTGTACTTTATTTTGAAATGACTGATATGTAAAATATCTCAGAAGTGACAGATGTGATTTTGGAAGGACCACAACTGGACAGAATATTATTTACAATCGATCTGATTGGAGAAAAAAATATACAAAAGGAAAAAAACAGCTGCAGTTATCTATAATATTTAAATGACAAAGTGTATGATTTTAAACAAAAATATGCATTAAATATTTTAATAAATTGTCTGCCATTTCAGAAATGATATGCTTGCTTGTTCAATGACGAAGTGATTTTATCATTTTTGTCTACATACGTATCTCTAACTTGTGCTTCTTTTGTTTGTCCTCTGACAAAATTCAAACTTAACACTGTAGGTTGCATTTCTGTAAATATTGACAATGCAATTTCCCATAGGAACTCTTTTTACGGCTAAAACTGTACCACTTTTACTATGAAGTTTTGAAAAAAATCTTATCCTAGAATAGAAAGTTCATATGCACCACAATTTTTTTCAAAGGTCAAAATATAGGGCTGTGCGGCATATTTTCAACGTTTATATGCCCTGAACTTCTCAGAGTTTAAACTTACACTAATTTTCTTAACTACCCCTACCTCGAATGAAAGGTTACCACAGATTTCAATGTAAACAATATGCACGTGTTTATTTACTGGTAACATTCCCAAGTTCTGTCTCTGCGATATGGAACACAGAGAGCATAACTGGGAACCAGTATGTAAACAAAATGAATTTTCTATGAATATTCAATTACTCCCCAAAAGAGGCGTGTTTTGAGAAACAGCTGTATTTACAAAGTGCAACCTGTACATGCCATAGTATATAAAAATATATTCAAAATGAGTACGGTTTTTTTTTCATTTCAAATAGGAGAACCAAAACGAGTAACGGGCATTATCATATAAAGCAGAACTAGACGTCAAATCCAATCCAATCGAAATTTGAATTACATATAGTCATTACGTGTTACCAGGTTTAAGATTAAGATACTAAATCAACACAACAAAGGCAAGCTTGACCGAAAAGTGAAAAAAACGTACATGTACATGATTAGCGAATGTTCTTTAAAGTGTATTAAAACAGACGTGTTCATTCAAACTGCCTTTTTAGATAGAGAAAAAAAACCAATATATAATTAAATCTGCTTTAAACATGTTAAATACCATGTTCATTGGAAATACTTTTTTTCAATATAAATCTTACATGATAGAAAACTAAGTCATACGAAAATTGATCGTATGAAATTGCATGGTATCTTATACAGTTGTCATACGACTCAAACATTAAAAGCGACGTGTTTTTAATTCTCTCCAGTGCTGTCTATTCGTCTGTTTGGCTTCTCTTTGGCAACGCCATATTTGATCAAATAAAGAAATGTCTTATTTCATTTTCCAACAACGAAGACAAATTAAGTTTTCTTGTACCAAAACATCTAGTATGTCTATTGGGTGTTTAATATTACTTAAGTCCGCGTTCTTCTGAGATGTGGAAAACAAGTTTAAATAATTTGTAACGTAATTCAATGGCGGCCTTAAGTTAGAATGTGCTATAATGTCATACAATGTATCTAACATATTGTAAATTGTTTGTCCTCTCTAAGGAATTTGATGGAGGTGACAGACATCGTAGTATCATTAGGCAATCCTCGGTAGAATCCGCTACTCTCTCACGGAATCGGCCGAGTTGAGACGAATGATCGTAGTATCTGTGGATCGAGTTATTCAGAAAATTTCTAGACTCAGTGTAAGTTGTAGCTTTATATATTGTATTGACACTTGTCTGTGTGGGGTTGACCTATATAGATAAATGTTTTCTTTCGTTATTTTTTTTGTCGCTAGATTGCTGTTCTACATATTAAATATGTTTAACAACACACCAGCGTAATGCAAATTGTTTCTTCCGTCAGCTCATCTTTATTTATTTTTTTTCAAATATAAAGTTCTTCCAATACACTCTCATGGTTTTAACCTTTATTTGTTTTCGATAAATCGATGTATTACTTAAAAAATAATAATAAAACCCATACCAAAGAGTAACTTTTAAAAGGCCCGACATGACAAATGTAAATAATTTAAACGAAAAAACTGTCTGTTTTATGTTTACAAAATAATTAAAGATGTTTTTAGGAGGAAAGGGCTTCATTTGACCGATATATCTTTTGGATATTATACAACATCTTCTTATGTTATACCATACGAAATCAATGCTTATTGCATTGCAGACGGTAGACACTGTCACGTGACTTCTGTTTCCTTTATTTAATCTTATACCTACCTACCTACCTACCTACCTACCTACATACATACCTAGTCCTTTTATGCCCGGAGTCACATATGACAGTCTAGACCTTTCCACTGTCTGTTCTTTGCGTTCTTTTCCATTGTCCCAACTGATTCTGTGTTCTATTATTTCAGCTTCAACTGTTCTTCACCATGTTGTTTTGGGGCGTCCTATTTTTCTCCCCTTAGGTGTTCATGCATCATCGAAGGGCGACTCTGGTCTCCTCATCCATCTCCCCCTTTGTTGCCTACATGTAAGTCTCTATGTTGCTGGATACTGTTATTTCCTGGAGGTCTTGGATGGTTATCTAACGAGGCCATAATATTCTTTATTCAACCTGATACACATGCACGTATTGCATTGCAACTCTTGGATAACTTATTCTTGGATAATAGAATCCGATATAAAACTTTGTAATTAAAACATGCGCATGTATCCTCCGAACTCAGGTTTTGTTATGAATTTTTAATGAGCTCTTTAATATCATCATGTAGGATCTATGCAGTGTTTATAATTGACCACTTTTTGTAATTGTATTTGTCTACTGGAAGTTAAAGAATGATCAATAACCCTGGTCTCCCGTTTGAAATAAAACATTTACTAATTATATAAATCGCCTGCATCAAGTCAAAGAGTTCCAGTACCGACATTACTTCATATCGCTCAAAACTTTCTTTATCTAATTTAATCCAATATCTAGTCAACATCAGTTAAATATATACTGAAAACCATGCAATCAAGACTAAGTTTTTCAATGAAAAGAAATTCATTCGTCTGTCATCGCGGCCATTTTACTTTAAAAAAAAAAACAACAACAGGGGTACTGATACATGTTACATGAAGCGATATATATATGTGCGTGAGGGAAGTGAACGGCCTCGTTAAAATTATCGTATAATCACAGTTTTGTGTGGGAGAAACCATATAATTTCAAAACAAAAAAGGTGTGGTCGGGGAGGGGGTTACGGTAATTGGTCTGAGTCAGATTTTTTCCTTTTTTTAGATGCCCTCCTTCCCCCGCATTTGAAGTTAAATGGTCGTTCCGTAAAGGCTCATTTTCGATTGTCAATATAACTGAAAATCGAAATGAACGGAAAGTACTAGGCATAATCTATTTGTTTAAGCGTAAATGTTCAATTGAAGGATAAAAACTCCCTCATTCTCTAAAAAGAATGTACCAATAAAGTGTAGGTGTTAAAATTAATCGGGTCCAGGACAAATCCAGTATATCTTATCATAATCCTTCGTTTTTAATTCAATTTTCTATGTACATACTGGTAAACTCAGTGTATGATAAATATTTCCGGTTATGGAATACATTCTTCTGCATTTATTTCCATATTTTTCTAGAAATTCACAATTGCATGTTTGTAGTATAATTATTGTGTGTGTACTAAAAAAATAAGATGTTTCGGTTTTGGTCATTTGAGACCTAGGCTTATCTTCATCAGGTATCCCTAGCCTATATGTTTCCTCCTTTGTAATATGTAGAACAGTTCAAATTTGATTTCTCTTATGGGAATACGACACCTGTTTATACAATCGTTTTTTTTTTATCTTTTTTCTTCTTTCTGTTTTTTTGGTATTGTTTTCTCTTTTTCATTTATTAACTCTTCAATTAGTTAATTGTTCGCGATATTATTTTTCCTTTGTATTGTTTGATTTCGTCTGTTTATAAATGTTTCTTCTTTAAATTCGTTATTAAAATACTCTTTACGTTTTCTTATTGCTTTTAACACACTATTTGCGAGATTAAATATCTTTTTTTGTTTTGTTATTATTTTGAAAACAATTTAGTTATTAAAGCAGTCTCTATTTGAGAGATTACTTTATTTTTGCTATTTTATTAATAGTGGTCTCTATTTGAGAGATTATTATATGTTCTTTTTGAGAATAACTTGTACTATCAATCTCTATTTGAGAGATGATTATTACTGTTTTTTTATTGTTATTTAATAAAAACAAGATGTGGTGTGATTGCCAATGAGAAAACTATTCACCAAAGTTCAAAGAGGTAGATGTTAACAATTATAGGAAACCGTAGGGCCTTCAACAATGTGAAATAAGGATACCGTATTATTGGCATTATAAAAGGTCCTTACATGAAAAATGTGAAACAATTCAATTGAGAAAATTTCCTAATTTATGACTTAAGGGAGTTGGCTTCTCAGTTTCAAAGTAATTAACTTTTCAAAACACTAGTTTATATAGATAGGGGATTAATAAATGATTCCAAAGAGCAATAAAAATATAAAGGTCACCGTGCTTGTTTTCGAGATAAAAGTCATTGAAATTTTGGCGGGAAAATATTCTCTCTTGACTTTTCATAGCTTTATCATTGACAAGTTGAAGTTCTCACAAACTGTTAAAAAGTAATTAAAATTTTTAAAGACTTTTACAGATGGCTTATCATTATACATGTAAAAGATTTACAAAAGAAAAAAGGGGGTCACCGGGCAATTTTTTTTTAATGCATTCAAATGGATAAAACAAGAGGATTCCGAAAATCTGACAAAACATCTAAAAAATGACAAGCCAGCTTCCTTAACAACTAACGAATAACAAATATGACACACATAAAGCAACGACAATCCCTAAAAATACAGGCACCTAATTTGGAACAGGCTCATAAAGAATTTGGAGGGGTTAGCATGTTTGAAGGCGCCAACAATCCCCTAACCAGAGACGGTGGTGTAACGGCACAACACAATGACGATGTAAATATATATATTTGTGTGTGCGTGTTCACTGTGTCTAACCTGAGTGTCTAACATAGCATTAGACTGCTTTACGGTCTTCATCAAGTATTTATTTATTTAACAAATATTTTGATGAATTCAAGAGAAAACTCCTTTTGAACGGAAGTGAATGAGAAAGAAAGAATAACTAAAAGTATACTTGATTTTTTTTAACACACAAGCTGATCATATATAAGTATAGCACTTTAAAGGTAAGAATAATAGTAACCCGATGCCTCTTTGTAATTCGCCGTTTCAGAATCTAATGCATCCTGGGTAATATTTTCAAAAGTGTACACCAAAACGTCCTGATTGCTTAAGAGCCAGTCTGCCATAAAACCATGCAAAATCTCAAATTTCGTCCAAATTGGTAGTTATAACTGGGCAACATTATATATATTTCCAAAATCTTTGGGTATTTAGGAGTTAAGATAAAAAAATTTTTTTTGTAAATTCACACTATTTTTTATTTAACAGCCTTATTTGCATATTTGTGAATTATTATAAAAAAATGCAAAAAAAAATAACCATATTTAGGTACTTTTTAAAGGTCTGGATAATTGATATATCTCTTAAATATAGCATTATCTTGTTATATTTTGCAAAGAACATTATATAAAAAAAAGAAAAAATGCATTTTGACATTTTTTTTTACCTTTTGGCAGGTTGCCAGAGAGGTTCGTGCAACAGATGTATTAGATAACTTGCATGTAGTACATGTACTCAGTAGGTGTTTTCTCTCAAGATCATATTTATTTTTTTCAACTTTTAGGATTTTTTTAAAGGTGCATATCAATTCTAAGACAAGTAAAAAAATTTAGCCTGGCAAATATTGGGAAATTGGTAAAAAAATGCTCCCAAATATCTATAAAATGCACTAATTGTAATAGTTTTTGCCCCTTAATATTTTAACTAAAACTGGTCAAAGTAGACTTATATTCAGGACAATAACTTTAGTTTAAGTGTATAGATCTTTATGATTTTTTTTCAGAAGGTTCAATACCACAAAAGGAAGGTTTGGGTCGATTTTGGGGATGATGGACCCAACCGTTAAGGAATTAAGGGCACAGAAGGGGGCCAAAACAAGCATTTTATAGTTTAAGGATAATAACTTGTGTATAAGTATTTTAATTGCTCTGATATTGTATCACAATGTTTAAAACCACACGTAGAACGTTTGGATTCATTTAAATGGGTCATGGGTTCAAAGTTTGGAATTAAGGGCCAAAAAGGGGCCAAAAAACAAGCATTTTTCTAGTTTCAAGACAATAACTTGTGTGTAATTGTATGGATCTCTCTCAAATTGTACCACAATGCTCCATATAACAAAGGGGAGGCTGGGACTTAGTTTTGGATTAATTGTCCAAAATATGTAGGAATAAGGGGCCAAAAAAGGGCCTAAAAGAAGCATGTTTCTAGTTTCCAAAGAATAACTTGGGTTTAAGTATATGGATCTCTCTGTAATTGTACTACAAGGTTCTATACTTAAAAGGAAAGGATGGGATTGTGTTTAAGGGTTATTCCTTAAAGGGGGTTTCAATAGAGGGGGGGGGGATTTGTAAACAATTTTTTAAGGGATTTCTTTTTTTTTCAAAATTTTTCAAATTTCAAATTTTGAAAATTTTCAAGAAGAAATCTTCAATTGCACAGTATTTTGCAATAGATTTGTTGATCTTTGAGCACATTTATTTTGTAACAAAAACCTTTAGTTTGTCAAAAATGCAATCACAATCCAAATTCAGACAGCATCAAGCTTGAACATTGTGACCAACTTTAATTTGCCCCAACTGTTCAGGGTCCAACCAATGCGGTTGTATAAAGCTGCGCCCTGCGGAGCACCTGATTTTCACGTACTTTCAATTGATGACAGTCTTTTAAAAAGCTTGTTATATGAAACAGAGTTGTGAACATACTTGTACTAAAAAAAATCTTCCTCTTTGAAACTTTTGATTGGAATGCAACCAATTATAGGGGCAATCACTCATTGCGTGTCTAGATTCGAAATCTGTGTCTATTAGAGCGTATGAAAAAAAGGGGCCATTTTTTTTCATCTACGAAAAAAATTTATATGTACATATATAATGTGCCATATAAAAGTTTTTGATTTATATCTCAGATTAAATAAAGATAAAAGAAAGACATTTGAGGTGACCCTTCTTCTTAAAAAATCGAAAGCTTTTCCAAAATTATCTTGAATGTTCCCTCTCCAAAGAACATCTCTTTCTTGTTTGTTGATACTTTGAGATTTTGATTTTAAGTCCCCTAACGGCTAACGTCTAAGTGGACTTAGGTTTGCACTGCGTTTGTCTGTCAGTCTGTCTATCTGTCATTTCGGCAAATCAAGACTTTTTGTGCTTGTAGATTTTGATTTGATATTTGGTTAATTGATTTATCATGACAAGTTACAGGTCGAATTCATTATTCACGCTTTAAGCTTTTCTCTTTGTTCAGTTGAAGCCCTTTCTCTAGAATTAAATTTTTGATGAAATACTTATTCATTAGAAGATTTCTGTTCAAACGGAAATAACTCATTTTTTTAAAGACAAAATGACATTTTGAATGTTTTTACTTTTCTTTGGTATTTAGTGATTCAGTTTTGTTCCAGTCTGATATTTGTGTGCAGAGTAGTGGTCTTTGGACATAGGAAATTCACTTAGATAGTCAGAATTCAACAAGTTTTTTTTTTGTTTTGCTTGAAGATTTTGTCTCGATATTTTTATGTAGTTTACACCATGACAAATTATAGATCAAGTTAAAATTTTGTTCCATTACAATGAATTTGTAAAGGGTTGGGGACTATGTATTGTCATGTATTACTCACAGAATGCTTGTTTTTATCCCAAAAAATTCTGATGCTGTAAAATTGTTTAATATTTAGTTAAAATAGATATTGATGACTTTATTATGTTAAATTTTTTCAGATCTATCAAACTTTTACTTTTTTTTGCTAATACCTTCATCATGTTCATTCATGACTAAAAACTTGTATTTAGACCATTTTGCACGTTTTTCTTTACGGTAGACCACCATAATATTACATGTATATAAACAGTAAAATCTTACCATTTTAATGACAATATAAAAAAGAAGATGTGGTATGATTGCCAATGAGACAACTGTCCACAAGAGACCAAAATGACACAGACATTAACAACTAAAGGTCACCGTACGGCCTTAATTAATGAGCAAAGCCCATACCGCATAGTCAGCTATAAAAGGCCCCGATAAGACAATGTAAAACAATTCAAATGAGAAAACTGAAGGCCTTATGTATATAAAAAATGAATGAAAAACAAATATGTTACACATAAACAAACGACTACCACTGAATTACAGGCTCCTGACTTGGGACAGGCACATACATAAATAATGTATCGGGGTTAAACATGTTAGCGGGAGATCCCAACCCTCCCCTAACCTAGGACAGTGGTATAACAGTAAAACATAAGAACGAATTATAAAAATCAGTTGAAAAAGGCTTAACTCATCAGATGGACAAAAATACAAGTGGACGTGGACGGGTAATTGTATGTCTGCTCAACAGTTTAACCATTTATCTGTGTATATTTGTTTTTATACAACCGCAAAAAATGAAAAATGTTGGTCGTATATTGGTATGACGTTGCCGTTGACATCGTCGTCGTCATCCAAAGATATTTGGTTTTCGCACTATAACTTTAGTATAAGAAAATAGAAATCTATGAAATTTAAACACAAGGTTTATGACCATAAAATAAAGGTTGGGATTGATTGTGGGAGTTTTGGTCCCAACAGTTTAGGAATTAGGGGCCAAAAAGGGTCCAAAATTAAACTGTTTGATTTCATCAAAAAATGAATTATTGGGGTTCTTAGATATATATGCCAAATCTAACAGTGAATTTAGATTCTTAATTTTTGGTCCTGTTTTCAAATTGGTTTACATTAAGGTCCAAAGGATCCAAAATTAAACTTATTTTGATTTTAACAAAAATTTAATTCTTGGCTTTTTTTATAATGCTGAATCTAAAAATGTACTAAGATTTTTTATTATGGGCCCAGTTTTCAAGTTGGTCTAAATCGGGGTCCAAAATTAAACTTTGTTTGATTTCAACAAAATTGAATAAATGGGGTTCTTCAATATGCTGAATCTAACCATGTATTTAGATTTTTAATATTTGGGCCCGGTTATCAAATTGGTCCACATTGAAGTCTAATGGGGTCTAAAATTGAACATTATTTGATTGCATCAAAAATTGAATTCCTGGGGTTCTATGATATGCTGAATCTAACCATGTATTTTGATTTTGGATATTGGACCATAATGGGTAAATGTCAAATTAAATTTTTTTAAGTTTTTAAGTTTAAGTTCTTAGACCACACTCATTCTGTTGTGTCAACTATTTAATCACAATCCAAATTCAGAGCTATATCAAGCTTAAATGTTGTGTCCATACTTTGCCCCAACTGTTCAGGGTTCGACCTCTGTGGTCGTATAAAGCTGCACCCTGCGGAGTATCTGGTTATTACATGTGGTTATGAAATAAATTTTATTGCAATTTGAAATATTTGTGTTTGTCTCAGCTGGTAGTAATAGGCCATCTGTATTTTACATGTCTTATTCCCAAGCCTCAAATTGCTAGAGATTACATTCTAGGAGGAAACTTAACATTACTGTTATGTCCACTGTTCTCCCAGAATTGACATAGGGATAACGAACTGGTTCATGTCAGCGTCACAAAATTTCAGTTCCAGTTTTATCAGGAACTACTAGGAGTAGTCTCTTTATATTTGACATAAAGCTTTATCACAATATACAAAATATAGCACTTTTCTAGGTAAAAGGCACACTTCTATGAAATTCACAAAACTATCAAATCTTCCTCTTTTCTGGAAATAGATAACATGGATGTACAAGGCTGCGCAGTTTGTACAATTTTATCTACATTTTCATACTATTTTAGAAAAGAAAATACCCCGATTTCATCTGAAGGAGACGTGCTTAGAATTTTTAGTACTTTTATGATAGTATTTTTGTCTAAATTGCAAGGGGTTGCATTCATGTTGAGTCTCTATCTCTTATATGTTAAACAGTTTTATGAATCATTATCAAATACAACATGTTTTAAAAATTTAAGACTGAACTCAATTGTGGCCACTTTGAATTTAGACAAAAAAGCGTCTAAAAACTAGATTATTATAAAATGCTAAAATTGTGAAGAATGATATTACCTCATGAGTGTGCATAGTATTGTAAATAAAACAGCCCATTTTAAGTTACTAAAGTAATTTACTTTTGAATAAGTTAAGATTTTAAACATATGGTAAAAATGCTCATTTTAGGGGTAAAAAATGCAAAAAAGCGGTTTCCCCGGGTTTACTCCTTTAGTATCTTTTATAATTTAAACTAAGTTAAACTTGGTTTATTCAATTAATATAACCAGTAAACATTAGTTCAGTCATTATTTTTCTTATATTTTGACTATTACATACTTTTAAAAAGTTTCTAATGAAACAGATAAAAAAATCAAAAAATCGGCAAAATGGCCATCACGCCTATCTTTAATTATTATTTTCTCGTAGGAAGGTATCATTTGCCGAGCACCATTTTCTTGCATTTTGTAGATAAATATATAAGCTTCATGAAATATTACATTCTATTGAAAATAAAACATGATCTTACAAGATTCAAGCCTTTAAAAACATACAAATTTTGCTGAATCGGCACTTTTTCAAAACCATGCAATTTCAACCTGTTAGTAGGGGTATTGAGAAATCTCACAACTTTTTGAATTATCATAATTTCCTTTCATTTTAAGTTGTTAGTTAAGATATTTGTTATCATTAAGCTGTATTTTTTCTATAAAACAAAAAAAAATCAGGTCAAAATACCCTAAAATAGGCTTGAAATGGCCATTTGTCAGTATAGAAATAGACAATTATCGAATGTTCAGCATACACAAATAATGGCTGAATATTTTTTTCAAAATATTTTGCACAAATAGTTATTACATATAAGGTATCTAAAATACAAAATATCAGTCTGATTGGAATATTTTGGATTTGGACCATTTTGCATGGTTTTATCACAGACTGGCTCTTAAAAATGTCATAAACAATGGAAATTTAACCAATGACGTGACGTTATTTTCATTTACGGGTTCGAACAATGAAATTACTCACAGTCCTTTAGATTCTGAAACGGCAATAAACAAAAGCTAGGCAGTGGCGGATCCAGAAATTTTTATAAGTGGGGGCCTAAGAGGGGGCCCGATCTCGTCACGCTTCAGTGATTCCCTATATAAGCAACCAATTTTTTTTTTCAAAAGGGAGGGCCCGGGCCCCCTGCCCCCCTCTAAATCCGCCTCTGCTATGTGTTCCTGATATGGCTATATCGGGAAGTTGGACGGTGGATATTCACTTTCTGTCAACCCCCCTTTCCCCTCTACCAAAAGAGACTTTATTATATCAAATGTCATTAATTCATATATTGGAGTCTAATCCAGCTTCAGAAAAAACATTGAAATCTGACTAATCCAACTTAAGAACGAGCATTGAAATCTTATCAAGCTTCCGAATGAGCATTGCATCCTAATCCAACTTTAGAAAGAGGAGTTGAATAAGGCTCTCTTAAATGTTTAGGAAATATGACAGTTTCCCCATCAACATTTCGTCATTCGGATCAGTTCGGATTTATCCATTGTTTACGCTCTTATGAGTATCAAAATACAGCCTCTGCATCTTTTTTATACAGCACTCACATAGAAAACCAAAGCTTCATCAGATATTCAATACAAAGTTTCCTTTGATCATATAGCTAATGATAGATGAGACGGCTGAAAGCATCATTTGCAAGTCTAAATCAAAATTACCGTAATCAATATCAGTGTTACTCCCGGGAACGATTCTGTGTTTATGTTTGTCCGTAAACATGCGACCCTCATCTATATTCAAAATAACGTCACATAAACGCTTGATGTATCGATGTTTTATTATGTTTTATACAGAATCTAGTTAATAACCTGGATGAATGATAGATTATCGAGCAAATCATTCTGAACATTTTTGCCGATAGGAATACTTCATTCCGTGTCGTCCGGATAAGATGGATTTATATTGTATTCTAAAAACTAGAATACGATGATTGCGAGTTCTTTGAAACTTGCGTAAGCAATGTGCGACTGGATATTGGAAAATCTTAACACATGCACCGGAAATGCTACGAATTTACAAAATTTCCAACAGTATTAGACTAACGCAATGTATCATAATGCACTTATTTATTTTCAATCAAATTTAATATCTCAACTTCGGGTTTTAGCGAAGTAACATATTCTTACATTTTAATTCTTGAACGTATATATGAATGTACTATGCCGGCAGCCTCTAAATATAATCTCAAAATAGATAGCACTGTTGTAAAACAAGTATGAAGATGCCGATACCTAAAGCAGACAAAACAATAAACCACATTTCACAAAAACACTATTGAGAATACTACATATATATATACAGAATAGATAACACAAGTATATTTATACGAAAGTCGGGCTAGTCTCAAGTAACCCGAATATGAGCATACAAAAAAGTAAACTATCGTACACAGAACACTACTGAGAACACAATTTATATGTAAAGGTTAGTTAGTGACACATCTCCATTAATCCTGATAGGGAGTGTACACGGTTTCCACTTTACCCTCGCAGCAATCGAGGGGTGCTCCGTTTACTGAGGGATCTTCGTACATACATACATACAAACAATGTACATACATACATAGGTACCACTAGTCTAATACAAAAATCGGGCTAGTCTCAGAAGACCAAGAACAGTAAAATGTGTCGTTTCCACTATTTTATATCACTATTTTATAATTTGACTTTGTTCACGTTTCAATACTTAAAGTTCTAAAAATTACCAACTTATAAATATCACATTTTGACATAAAATAACCTTGCAAATCCTTCAGGAAAGGTTTACCGTGTAGGGTTGACTAAATGTAAAAAAAAGTAACATGTAACACAATCCAAAAGTATACCGAGAATCGTACAGTAGAAGGTGATGATACCACGTGACTCGAAAAAGAAATTATAATCCATGAAACATGAACACATTTGTCGACCAAAAGGGTTTACTGTGTGGGATGTATAAATACGACTACACGTTCGATCAGAATGGGGACGTGTAAATCGATATCTGCCTCTGTATGGGAAGAGTGCTATGTTCTTTACTTTAAAGAAATTTTGAAGCCGTTCGTTAAGGTGTAGATGAGCTTTTACAACGCTAAAATATTGCCACTTTCCAATATGTCCTAAAAAATAAATTATAAAAGCACATTAACATGTACAATCGGACAATTTATCTGCTTTCGGACAATTTTGACAAAAGAAGAATGTTACGAAAGTCAAGCATACGGGATAAAAAAAAATTAAAATCACCAAAATACTGAACTCCGAAGAAAATTCAAAACGGAAAGACCCTATTCAAATGGCAAAATCAAATGACAAAACACATAAAAGGAATGGACAACAACTGTCATATTCCTGTCTTAGTACAGGCATTTTCACATGTAGAAAATGGTGGATTAAACCTGATTTTATAGCGCCAAACCTCTCACAACACCTTAACATTTGGTGAAGGATGTTAAATGCATAAATGGTCGGAGGCGAAATAAATAGAAAATATCGCCTGATGAATAAGTACGGCGGAAAATATGTTTGTCTTACTGGGGAATGACTGTTGAAAGGTCATCAAATGTATTGAAATGTTATAAAATGAATGGCGAAGGTTATCAAATATGTGGCGAAATGCTATAAAAATGGCGAAAGGTTAAGGAACGGACGGTTAAGGGTCAAGAAATTTCTCAGTCAGATTTTTTTTTAAATTTTCAACGCTATCGATCAAATGTATAGGGGAAATCTGGATTCAATTTTTTTTTTAGTCATCTGCTTGGTCAGATTATTTTGTTCATCAAATTGTAAATGAATTTTTTTTAGACCCCCCCCTTTTGCAGTTAATGGGTTGTTTCCTAAGAGACAAAATCAAACATAAACTGAGGGAAAACATGAACCCCAAAAGTAACAAAGCTGGTTGCGTCGACATAGTAAGCGTTAACTTTCCTAATGTGCATGTATCACCCATCATTAAAATCTACACGCAGGAATACATGTAGGTCACAATCGGCAAAACTATCGATGTGCTAAGAGTATAATGGTACATGTATATACAGATTTAAGCCGGCGACATATATCGCTAGCGAATTGAGACTGCGACGCATCGTATCGGTGGACCGATTCGTGATTATGACCGTTAAACCCATTAAGCGTCGATGTCATTATGTCTTTCTCATATTTATGTTGGAGTAGTTTTATGTACGGAGGAGGATAACCGATTGTTCGTAATGAGAAAACGAACTTTTATTTGTGATAATCGTGAGTAGTCATACTATTTTCGACCAGTTGATAACTAAACAGTATTCTTTTTTCTTCACCCCTTAATTAACAGTACCGTTAACCCTTTTTACAGACACAATTATACTTAAGCCATGATTGTCTAGCTTTATTTAGATTGATTATGTCCACTATGATAGCCGGTTTATTTTTAGCTGCCATTTTGGAGACACATAAAGCCCGAAATCGTGACGGATCAACTATGACTACCACTCTGTCTTATTTGGAATTCTATACCCGTCATCTCCTTCATTATATAGTGTCTGTCGACAAAGAATCATTCTTTGATGTTAATTATTCTATGCCTTTGTGATAACAATTGGCTTTTACAAATGAATTCTATAGATACATTATAAGATAAAGTTCTAACAGAGAGAAAACATTGGATTGTATAGATTAGGGAAGGAAACGCATGTCATAATATTATCTTGTATTTTGTCCTGAAGTAATCAAAAATAAGCGTAATATAATAAATAAATCTTCTTGAATGATTTTACAAGCTGAAGTTGTTATTGGAGACTACAAGTATTCATACTTTACAATACATCAGGCACACTCTATGCAATAAGCTTAAAGATCATTACGTGTGTCTGAGCCTCATCCTATGAGAGACATGGTTGCGCAGCGGTATTTGTGCATATATCAAAACACAAGAATACCCATGCGATAGGAACCATTATTAACCCTATCGTGATTTTTTTTGACTGAATGCAACCTTTCTATATCTTTATAACTGAGATATCTTAGTAAGAGAAATGATCGAAGGCATGCAAACAGACACAATGCAATTTTAAATATAATAATAATATATATTTCCTAGGGAAAAAAATATTAAACAAAAAAGTACATACAAGACTTATACATAAAAGTACATACTTGTCTTTTTTTACATAAATAAGGCCGTTAGTTTTCTCGTTTGAATTGTTTTACATTGTCTTATCGGGGCCTATTATAGCTGACTATGCGGTATTGGCTTTGCTCATTTTTGAAGGCCGTACGCAAGGCCGTAACTAGACCTAATATTATTTTTGGGAGGGTATGTCGGAATGAATGGTGCAAAATCCTGCATTCTAGGCATTTCCAGAGAGTTTGACAATGTTTTATGTTTGGACACTTTTTATATAAATTTTTCATTTTTAAAGACATTTACTAACACCAAATTTTTATAACTTTATTTAAATTTATAAGTCAGACAAACATCCAAATATCAATTTGAGTGTCACCAGAACATAAAAAACATCGATTCAGTAAAGTTTGCTATTTTTTTTATGGCCGGTTTCTTCAAATCGTTTCAATATATTAGGTCTGCTGACATCCTTATCGCGATGAACATTGAGCATGGTAAGACAGCACAAGCCTATTCCCAAGTTTTCAGTCGTTTCAGGGGATTCTGTTGTTCTAGCGGTAGCTCACTATCATCAACACTATGATAATGATAATTGACATCTTCTTCCGATTCCTTCTCAATCAGCATTTCGGTAGCAGCATCGGTAGTAACAGTTTTGTTTGCAAAAGGGAAATAAGCTTTCCTGTAAGCACCATCGGTAGTAACAGTTTTGTTTGCAAAAACGAATTAAGCTTTCCTGTAAGCACCATAATACAGTCGTTGTTACAAGTTTCAAACTCGCTTTTATGCCGACAAAGAGTAAACAAACTATGCATGGATAGAATGAGACAAGATACATGTATAGATGATTCTACCTAGAGTTAGTTGACTTGTATGATATGGATACAGGGGTATAAAACGGGTGTTTTTGCCGTTTCCATATAGTTCCGTGATTTTAAATTATTTCTGGGAATAGTGAGTGGTAAGATATGTTCAGTTCAAGAATCAATACATTTAGGGGTTAGGGGTGTAGGATTTAGGGTGTCCGATACCGAAACCCGAATATAATGACACGAAATTCCGAAGTCCCGATTTAGAAGAGACAAAATCTAAATAATGTCAAAATGGAACACGGGATGTTCTTTCAATGTATAAGGTTAAAGAAACATTGATAAAAACTAATCCATGTATGTTTCATGTTATGTAAATTTTGTTTATCTGTAATAGAACGAGTATGTTGGTGAACCGGAGAATATGCCCCTTGCGATGCCCAGTACTTGATTTGTCAGTCAATTTATAGTTCTCGGATTAGTTCCAATGAAGTTATATTCAGTACTCAGACTCTTAACCCCTGTTGTGATTATCAACACCATTAGTTTACTAGAACTATTCCTTCTTTACCTTCAGTATCACTTTTCCTTTTTCTACAAGAGCCTGTTTTACCCTAATCCATGATGGTTATCGTTACTAGGTTAATGTAATCTGAGACTACTATTATAACACATGTATGTGTTATAGTAGTCTCAGATGTAATCGAGAAACATCACCCGATGAGATGCTGAGTTATATCAAGGAAAACTAATTTAAAAGGAATAATGACAACTTATAGAAATTAAGGTTGGGACAGAACAACAAACGACCATTCAGTTTCGTATTTAGTTACCATAAAAAAATCAGTGTCTAAACTTTAGTGAGGCAATTGCCTCACTTGAGGCAATTGCCTCACTTGCCTCAATGGTAGTTACGGCCTTGGTACGGTGACCTATAGTTGTTAATGTCTGTGTCATTTTGGTCTTTTGTGGATAGTTGTCTCATTGGCAATCATACCACCTCATTGGCAATCATACCACATCAGTGGCGGATCCAGAACTTTTCCTAAGGAGGGGCCCTCTGACTGACCTAAGGGGAGGGGGGGGGGCTCTCCAGTCATGCTTCAGTGATTCCCTATATAATCAACCAAATTTTTCCCACGAAAGGGGGGCCCGGGCCCCCCAGGCCCCCCCCCTGGATCCGCCTTTGCACATCTTCTTTTTTATATTATAGATATAACACAGTTAGTCTTCAATAGCAGTACGTTACTTTGTGTTACGATATAAATAAGAAGCAACAGAAGTTTACTATTTCTAAAGTTACAATTCTTGTCCAGTCCGTGATAAACTTGTAAATTCCACTGTTAAGGATTGTCTGTAGTAGTATTCATACGATTATAGTCATACTGTCTTATCTCGTTGCAGTATTGACCTCAAATATTCAAGATTTGACATTTGTTAAACTGAACTGAATTTTGGGCATGTGTGTATTCAAATTCTTGTTAATCTTTTATGGATTATATTCGGTTTTGGGCCAGAATTCTACAAACAATAATGGACACAAATCGATTAAAATTGTCCAACCAAATGAAGAAAATATGACAGAACGGAAGGACCATAATACATGTACAAGGCTTGAAAATGAGCTTACCAGAACCAATCAGTTGTTGAATAGTTTGTACACTGAATTCGCCGTTTCTAAAGAACTATTTCGTAAGGATACCGTATTAACCAAACAAAGCCTGGCTGCCTTGACAATTCAGCACATTGAAACCGAAAAACGGATTGGTGCTCTAACAGATGATCATTCCGCCACTAAGCAAACATTGAAAAGAACACAAACTGAACTTGACCACACCACCGAGGAATTGAGAGTTAGAACATGAAAAAGAAAGACACCGCCAGTCGAGGATTATACCACCAACAGAAACTACAGGTACAATTAATATATTGTGGCCGACTTTATTTGAAATTACTCTTTTTTTTATTCAAATACCTGCAATATAGACTGGCAACGATAATCTAAATTAAAGTACAAATAGTCGACTGTAGACAAAAAAAACCTGAGGTGTTTGAAAAGGTTTGTTGCTGCAACTAAATATTGTTAAAATGAACAAGAAGTCGATAAAACAATATGAAAAGTAGGACGAATGAATAGAAGAAATAGGGTACTTGTCAAAGAGACAGCAACGTGACGCCCTCAAAAGACATCATTCTTCTATAACTATTCAAACTAAAGTACAATCCTGAAAAATGCGGGTGAAAAACACTACATTTTATTTGAGCTGCTAGTGGTTGCTTTTTGTAATATTTGTTTTCATTTATTGTTTAATTATACATCTGGCGGTATACCGTTTTCTTTGAACTATTTCACAATTTGTCCTATCAGAGACTTTGAAAGCTGACAATACGGCATGAGTTTTTCTCATCGCTGAAGGTCGTTCGGTAACATATAGTGATGTTGCTTAATTCAGCCAACAATGTTCAAATAACATTGTTTCAAATAGATTGAAATGCGTATTTTTTTTTTCTAGTAGTGACATCACAGTCTGCAGTCTCTGGTGTGGCCTTTTTTGCCACTATGAATGCTCATCCCGAAAATTTAGGCATCCATCAAATAGTTGAATTCCCGAAAACAATCACAAATGAAGGAAATGCATGGGATTCTCGAACCAGTACTTTTAAAGCACCAAGAGCCGGACTATATTACTTCTCGGCATCTATCATGAGCCACCAAGGTGAAGATATAGAAACCGAATTAGTGCGCAATGGAATTGGTTTGATTAAATCGTACGATGGGGATAAAGGAACTCTCGGCGTAGGATCTTTATCAGGGGTTTTGAAATTAAATCCTGGAGATGATGTCTGGATACGTATATATAATAACGCTCACACGAATGATGGTAACGTTCGTGTTTATGGATACGGTTGGTCATGGTTTTCTGGTTTCATAATTTCGCAATAAAATATGTACATATGTGAAATTATTTGTCTTAATTTATCAATATAAAAATGTGGTATGATCAATGAGAAAACTCTCCACAAGAGACCAAATAACACAAAAAATAATATAACAAAGCAGAATCAAACAACACATGTATCAAACAATGTTCTTTATGCTATGTACATATATATAGTACACGTACAAACATTACAATTTCGGAAGAAGAAAAACACAGATAAAAATAAAATGGTATGGTACGGTTGCCACTGATGCAACTCTTCACCACAGAGACCAAATTACGTAAATAAATTCATCAACTTGTCACCGTAAGTCTTTCAACAATGTATACACCATTTACTTGAATAAACAACCATTTCAAGTAAACCACAATGAGACATCAACCGTACTACAATCATCCATAACATCTGAATAGTGTCAGTAGGCAGAGATGACAGTACATGATACACTTTTAAAGGACATCTACACATTGCTTAATACGGAGTTCTCTTTCCATATTTGTGTTGTCTACGATTTTGTGGAATTATGTCCGAAAGTAATAAGCAGAACCGCAAGTTCATAATGATCGAAAAGAACAAAGTAGTACATATTATTTAAAATAAAATAATTCTTACGGATAGTTTTATCCTTGTCAAGGTGAACAAATGCGTAGTTTTGTTATCAAAGGAAGATTTTAGGACTTGGGATCACTGAAAACCCGTGTAGAAAATTGTTTTGAATAATAAAGAAGTGCAATTTTAATATGAGGGCACATTTGTCCTGTTGTTCAGATCAGAAGTACTTGTTTTTGTACTATTAGACCCTGGGAACCAGTACGCTCTAATATGCAATTATAGGTACCTATGTTAATTTTTGCAGGATAATGTATAGTTTTGACATACATGTATATGCCACCTTTTTGGACTTATCATAATAAGACAAAGTAGCCATTAAAACTTGAAGTTGCATAATTTATCATAGAACGAATAGGGACTGAATTAGTGGTTTTATACCTTAAACATGCTGTATATGTCTTGTGGGGTTTTCGGACCACTATAGTTCAAGGTCAGATATAAAATTGACTGAACTACAACACCTGCATTTGAATTCAGTTGTCTCAATTGGTATACTTCACAAAGGCTACATCAATGCCGACAGCATTTTCATTTGCCTTGCTCTGTTCTGTTACGATATGTTTCAGAGCAATTTCAGAGCAATATACATGTATATGTATACAATATATGTACATTGTCGGAAAATATAAAATTTATTTGTACGAGCTTTAGAATCAGGATGAAAAGCGAGGTTATGCCGAGCTTTTTTCCTGTTTTGTAGGGAGTACAAACATTTTTTTATTTTCCGACAATTTATATATATATAATATTGTTTTTATCCTGCAATTTACACCGGGTATTTGAGGTAAGCTCTTTCAATTGAAATCATTGTTTTTAATTTTTCAAAGAAATCGACATAGTTGAAACGTGGACCGCGAAGAAACCCCAAAATGAAATACCCGTCTTACCGCTTGCTCAACGTCGAAGCGGGTAACAGGAGACTTTATTTGTACATGTACATCAAATAAAGCAAAAAAAATATACCTGTTATTTGTACAACAGTAGGCAGAGTGCAGGATAGATATATATATGATAAGATATTTCTTCAACGCTGAAACAGATGTACAATTTCATCGCGTTAAGGTTAATTGAAGTTCTTTCGTAAGTCTGATAAACCCATGCACTAAATAATATATGGATCAGTATCATCGTATATAATGTTAAGTGTTGCTTTGGTGAACGCGGCATAACTCTTGTTTTCACGTCAACCCATGCATGTTTTATTAGCATTCAATGTTTTGTCGTAGATTCTGTGTCTATGCTTGCTGTTTCGTGAGACAAATCGTATTACCCGTAAGAAGTCATTTATGGTGTATTATCGAATAAAATTAGAAGATAAAAAGTACAAATTTTAGTAAATATAACTAAGACTGATAAGATTCAAAGTAGTTGCCTATATTAAGGTACTGAAACACGGACAAATTTCTCGATGATTTTATTTACTATATTTTGCAATTTCAAAAACATCATAAAAATACCCACCACTGGGTCAATGCCACTGCTGGTGGAGATTTATTTTCCTGAGGGTATCAACAGCCCAGTAGTCAGCACATCTGTGTTGACTTGAGTTATCATAGATATGTTCATAATTATAAATTAACTGTTAACAAAGCTTCGAATTTTTTAAATACTAGGGCTTTTCTACCTTGGGATTCGATTAACTTAGCTGTATTTGTACTTTTAGGAATTTTCGGTTCTCAATGCTCTTCATCTTCGTACTTTATTTGGTCTTTTAAAATTTTTTGATTCGAGCGTCACTGATGAGTCTTTTGTAGACGAAACGCGCGTCTGGTGTATATATAAAATTTGAATCCATGTATCTATGATGCGTTTATTCGTTCGCTCAAATTTGATATTTAGTGTCATTTTAAAACTACTAGCATTTATGCAGCAACATTAACAATTTAAAAGCTAAATACATGTTGTCAAAATAAACGATATAATAATGAATTAATTGTTAACATAACTTTGAATTATTAAAATACTAAGGCTTTTCTATCTCAGGAAAAGATCACCTTAGCTGTATTCGGCAAACTTTTAGGAATTTTTGGTCCCCAATGCCCTTCAACTTCGTACTTTATTTGGCCTTTTAAACATTTTTTTATTAGAGTGTCACTGATGAGTCTTTTGTATACGAAACGCGCGTCTTGCATATATATATATTTTGTTATCCTGGTGTCTATGATGAGTTTATTTATTGACAGAAGTGTATATTTCTATTAAACTGTTTGTATTCAGTAGAAATTTGAGAAAACTCGCCAATGGTATAAAGGTAAAATGTTGATCAAAACTTTTAGTCATCATGCGATTGGGTTACACAACTGTATTGACAACAGATTCAACATATATTTATATAATAGTTCTTGAAAAACAGGTCATTATCGTGATATATGGACTGCCCACAGGACAGTGGTATTGACTAAGATAGTGATAATGACTGAGCCAAAGGCGAGGTCGTTATCGCTATCGCAGTCAATACCACTGTCCTACGGGCAGTCCATGTATCACGATAATGGCCAGTTTTTCAAGAACTATTATGTTTATTTCATTGAGAAAGCATGTTTTGGAAAATTCTCGTAAATTCAAAATGCCTAAAGCGAACTCAAGTAGTTGTACGATTTCTATGACAAAGAGTGAAGACCAGTCGTAGTAATACTGCCATTCATTTTAGTGCAATTTTTCAGTATGTGAATATTAATCAAGTTATCTTTAATTTTATATTTAACGAAAACAACATATAATAAACAATTCAACAACTTAAATATAATATTAAAATCAGGAACATGTTTCATAAAAGGTAAATCTCTCTGAACAGAGAAACCACACTCCACCGGTCATTAACAGAGAAATCACGCCCTAGCGGTCATTATCAGACGGAAACCACGCCCCAACGGTCAATATCAGACGGAAACCGCGCCCCACCGGTCAATATCATGTAAAAGTTCGTCAACGACCGGTTTTATGGTCCGTTTTTTCTGTTAATGACCGATGGAATTTATCACTGAAGAATAATGAATGCCATGTGACCCCTTTTTATCCAATAAGAGAATCTTATTCTCAACCGATATGAAATAAATAATGTTAAACAGCATCCAAACAGGGACATTCTATACTCATATAGTATAGAAAGTCCCCGATCGATAGGACCACAGCGGGTTGCTGTACCATCGCTGTTCAGAATACTGCATATATTTTCATATCTGATTTTAGTTTTCTTACCAAAGATGTAAGAATTTAATCAACTATTTAAGACCATTACAACTATGGTAGTATAAGTGCCTTATCTTTCTTTATATGTCTTGACCTTAAATGAATTCACGCTGTCAAGATTGTTAAATATATCTGTTAGGATGGTCTTACACTTCTCCTTAATATTTTGTGGATTTAGTTTAGTGTTAGCGAAAACTTATACAAATTATAATGAACACAAACCAGTTAAAAGTGACCAGACCAATGAAGCAAATATGGCAAACCAGATGGAAGTCGTCCTTACAACTTTAAAATCCGTTATGGACCGTAACACCATGCTTGAAAATGAGCTTAGTAGAACCAACAAATTGCTGAATATTTTGTCCACAGAATACTCATCGACCAAGGAACTGTTGCATACACTTACTAAAGATTACGCTTTGACCAAACAAAACATGGCTGCCTTGACAATTGAACAAGTTTCTACCAAAAATGAACTTGCTGCCTTGACGATCATGCACACTGACACTAAAAACCGACTTCTTGCCCTTATCGATGACTATTCTACCACTAATCGGATATTACATACAACCAGGACTGACCTTGACAAAGCTAGTAATGAATTAGTCAAAGTTAAACGAGCGTTGGCACATGAAAAAGAACAAAACCGCCAGTCCAGGATTATACCACCAACTGCAACTGCAGGTAACAAAACTTTATAAAAATGATATAATGTTACATGTATGTAACAAATCTAACAGGAAGCATAGGTGCTAAATAATGCATATAGCATCTTTAAAAAGAATGACCGCAAAGTTTTACTAGCCAAAAATTTTAAAATACGATTGATAGTTAAAATAGCAGACTCAGCACGAACTTGCTTCTTTTTAAGAAAACTAGGTAAATTCTGGATATGATTCCCATAAAGGAAACCCCTCCTTGGGAATTAATCCAGATTTTACTTACCAACCGTTACAAACTGTTTATTATTGATTATTGGTCCCTCGGTTTTAATGGAAATAAAATAAAACGCTCAGCATAACCAATGTCACATTGATACGGCAGTTAATTCAATATTGGAGAAAGAACTGTCTGATTCGTTTCAAAATATTTTTGACACGCATATGCCACTGTGCGTTAAGCAATAACTAAATCCATCATGCATATATGGATATACAATGTATAGTTTATCGCTAGGCAATCTAAAGTTACCCTTATAACAAAACCACCTTTTACAAGTAAAGGCCATCAAAACAAAGTGACCAATGACATATCATCATAGCCATGCGTTCTTTAACTTTTCAATATGATTCGGAAAAAAAAGATCCAAATATTACGATTTGTGCAATACATATTATAAAGTATTTGAATGTTTTAAATCAGATACATAATTTACTTTTTTGCGTTAAAATTCATGTATTTACTAGTATATTTTTTTCCAACAGTGACGACATCAAAACCAGTTCCACAGAGTGTCGCTTTCTTTGCCGTTATGACGGATCATCAGCAACATTTGGGCATACATCAAACTGTAGGTTTCCAGAGAGCAGTTACAAATGTTGGTAACGGGTGGGATGGACAGGCCAATGTTTTCAGAGCACCAAAGGCGGGACTTTATTATTTCTCAGCAACAATAATGAGCCACTACGCCGAAGATATTGAAACCGAATTAGTCATGAAAGGCGTTCCGATTGTTTATTCATATGATGGAGATAAAGCAACACATGGCGTCGGAACTTTATCTGCAGTGTTGAATTTGTCAGTCGGCGACGACGTTTGGATCAGAATACATAATAATCCTGTTAAAAACGATGGAAATGTTCGTGTTTATGGTGGTGCGTGGTCCTGGTTTTCAGGATTCCTTATTTCAGAATAAAATAAACCTATAATAGTCCGAAAGGCACTTGTTTCTTAAATATCCTTCACCAGGTACATTGTATGCTCAGTGGTAGATTAATGGGGGAAAACCTCAGCTTCTTAATGTCAAAACAATCTCGTCTCTCCTTTTTCACAATGTGACCTGTCGACGTAGACTTATAACCGGGGTTGTACTAACATGAGCAGCACGACAGGTTGCACAAGTGGAGTAGGATCTATTTACACACCAAGAGCATCTGAGATCAACTCCCATTTTTTGTTGGGTTCTTAGTCTTTACTCGTCTATATTGTGTTTTGTGTACTATTGTTTGTCTATTTGTCTTTTTCTTGTTCAGCTATGACATTGTTAGTTTATTTTCTATTTATATGTATGAGTTTGAATGCAGACGTAGTATCTTATACAATCTACGAGTTTTTGTCAGAACTAAATTGTTCTATCTCTACACACGCGTTGTATTGTAATGGCTTCTTCATCTATTCACTTTAGAGAAAAATGTTTGTCATAATATTGTATCTCTACTATTCATCATATCTTTTTTTGCTGTTTAATAACTGTTATCAACACTATCATAGTAGTTGTATGATTAAATTGTTTGCATGGTTTAGACTTATCATATGAGCAATTCTTAGCAAACCAAGTAATACAGAATTTTGGGATATTACCAAGTTAAAAAAAAAAAGCCATGATCTATATTCAATGGAAATATAAGGATATTTTTAAAACTACTATATTGTACAGTGTTGAGCTCGTAAACCATTTTATATTTTTTTACCATACCAATTGGAAACTATATCATTATGATTTATCCGTAACGAACGATTGGTGTTGATTAAAAAACTGTATATGTAAACGGTTAAAGCTTACTGGATGTAGATATACATTTACTAAAGAATATGTGGTATGATTGCTAATGAGACAACTCTTCGCAAGAGACTAAATGACACAGAACGGCCTTCAACAATGAGCAAAGCCCATACCGCACACTTTTATCTGAGTCGAATAATAGAAAATGATTTTCGATTGAAATACACATGCACTTTCTAAGTAGGTCAATTTCGACTTATATTGTAAATTAAGGTGGTACCCAACACTTTCACTAAAATTAATTTGGCTGGTTTAATTTTCGTAAAATTTTGTCAGAGTATTTACTTTGACCCTTTAATAAAAATGTAAAAAATTCAAAAATTTTGAACCACCATTTTGTCAGAAAAATTACACTGGTTATATAGCGGTTTGACAAACACCAATTTTGATCATTGAGAAGCTTAATATTCCTTTTACAACACAACGTAATTAAAACGTTTAGCTGACTTTACAGAGTTACATGTATTTCCCTGTAGTGTTAGGTACCACCTTAATTAGTTTTTTTCTATGATTATCTTTAAAAAATGCAAATATTTTACAGGTAACTGAAAATCTAATCAAATCATCTATTTAACATTCAGTTATCAATCAAGTATATATTTTCTTTGCCACTATTTTATGACCATAACTATAGTCGCTTTACCTGCCATATCATCTTTCTTTCACTAGAGGTCTTGACCTTACATGTACATGCATACATGTTAAAGCTCTCCAGATTGTTGCAAGTTAATCGAATTTTGTACATGTTGGTTTTAAAATTCTTGTTAATTTTTTGTGGATTTAGTATAGTCTTGGCACAGACTAATACAAATTATAATAAGCACACATCGATTAAAGTTTACAAGACTAATGACGCAAATATGGCAAGACAGATGCAAGTCGTGATCACAACTTAAAGAACCGTTATGGACCGTAACACCAGGCTTGAAAATGAACTTACTAGAACCAGCCAGTTGCTTCAATACATTGTCCACAGAATACGCCTTTACTAAAGAACAGTTACATTCACTTACAAAAGATTACGCGTTGACCAAACAAAACCTGGATGCCTTGACAACAGAACAAATTTCTATCAAAGATGAGCTTGCTGCCTTGACAACAGAACATGCTTTTACCAAACAAAATGTGGCTGCCTTGACAACAGAACATACATTTACCAAACAGAACCTTATTGCTTTGACAAAAGAACACGGATCTACAAAAGAAGAGCTTGATGTCTTGACAACAGAACACGCTTCTACCAAAAAAGAGCTTGCTACCTTGAATTTCCACCACATCGATACAAAACACCGACTTAGTGCCCTTATAGATGAAGATTCTACCACTATTCGAATATTAAATACAACCAGGACTGACCTTCACAAAGCTAGTAAAAAAATAGTCAAAGTGGAACGAGCATTGGCAAATGAAAATGAAAGATACCGCTAGTCAAGCATAAAGCTACGAGCTGAAACTGCAGGTAAATTTATTATTTCCAAGTCTTAGAACATTACTAAAAAGCTAAAGAAATTATTCCAAGATTTGACAGAACAACAGATCACATGAACACCATCATTTCCCGACTTTTCCAAAAAAAAAAAATGATATAAATGTAAAAATAAATATCTGGCACAGGCACTAAATGAAATACCTGTTGTACATGCACACAGATCTTGTTCTTTGCCGTTTAATATCATATTGTAAAGAAAAAGAAAAAAATAAATTTAACTGTACCAAGATCCTTCACCAGGTATGCTCAGTGGTAGATTAATGGGGGAAAACCTCAGCTTCTTAATGTCAAAACAATCTCGTCTCTCCTTTTTCACAATGTGACCTGTCGACGTAGACTTATAACCGGGGTAGTACTAACATGAGCAGCACGACAGGTTGCACAAGTGGAGTAGGATCTATTTACACACCAAGAGCATCTGAGATCAACTCCCATTTTTTGTTGGGTTCTTAGTCTTTACTCGTCTATATTGTGTTTTGTGTACTATTGTTTGTCTATTTGTCTTTTTCTTGTTTAGCTATGACATTGTCAGTTTATTTTCTATTTATATGTATGAGTTTGAATGCAGACGTAGTATCTTATACAATCTACGAGTTTTTGTCAGAACTAAATTGTTCTATCTCTACACACGCGTTGTATTGTAATGGCTTCTTCATCTATTTACTTTAGAGAAAAATGTTTGTCATAATATTGTATCTCTACTATTCATCATATCTTTTTTTTTGCTGTTTAATAACTGTTATCAACACTATCATAGTAGTTGTATGATTAAATTGTTTGCATGGTTTAGACTTATCATATGAGCAATTCTTAGCAAACCAAGTAATACAGAATTTTGGGATATTACCAAGTTAAAAAAAAAGCCATGATCTATATTCAATGGAAATATAAGGATATTTTTAAAACTACTATATTGTACAGTGTTGAGCTCGTAAACCATTTTATATTTTTTTACCATACCAATTGGAAACTATATCATTATGATTTATCCGTAACGAACGATTGTTGTTGATTAAAAAACTGTATATGTAAACTGTTAAAGCTTACTAGATGTAGATATACATTTACTAAAGAATATGTGGTATGATTGCTAATGAGACAACTCTTCGCAAGAGACTAAATGACACAGAACGGCCTTCAACAATGAGCAAAGCCCATACCGCACACTTTTATCTGAGTCGAATAATAGAAAATGATTTTCGATTGAAATACACATGCACTTTCTAAGTAGGTCAATTTCGACTTATATTGTAAATTAAGGTGGTACCCAACACTTTCACTAAAATTAATTTGGCTGGTTTAATTTTCGTAAAATTTTGTCAGAGTATTTACTTTGACCCTTTAATAAAAATGTAAAAAATTCAAAAATTTTGAACCACCATTTTGTCAGAAAAATTACACTGGTTATATAGCGGTTTGACAAACACCAATTTTGATCATTGAGAAGCTTAATATTCCTTTTACAACACAACGTAATTAAAACGTTTAGCTGACTTTACAGAGTTACATGTATTTCCCTGTAGTGTACCACCTTAATTAGTTTTTTTCTATGATTATCTTTAAAAAATGCAAATATTTTACAGGTAACTGAAAATCTAATCAAATCATCTATTTAACATTCAGTTATCAATCAAGTATATATTTTCTTTGCCACTATTTTATGACCATAACTATAGTCGCTTTACCTGCCATATCATCTTTCTTTCACTAGAGGTCTTGACCTTACATGTACATGCATACATGTTAAAGCTCTCCAGATTGTTGCAAGTTAATCGAATTTTGTACATGTTGGTTTTAAAATTCTTGTTAATTTTTTGTGGATTTAGTATAGTCTTGGCACAGACTAATACAAATTATAATAAGCACACATCGATTAAAGTTTACAAGACTAATGACGCAAATATGGCAAGACAGATGCAAGTCGTGATCACAACTTAAAGAACCGTTATGGACCGTAACACCAGGCTTGAAAATGAACTTACTAGAACCAGCCAGTTGCTTCAATACATTGTCCACAGAATACGCCTTTACTAAAGAATAGTTACATTCACTTACAAAAGATTACGCGTTGACCAAACAAAACCTGGATGCCTTGACAACAGAACAAATTTCTATCAAAGATGAGCTACCAAAGAAGAGCTTGATGTCTTGACAACAGAACACGCTTCTACCAAAAAGCTTGCTGCCTTGAATTTCCACCACATTTATACAAAACACCGACTTAGTGCCCTTATAGATGAACATTCTACCACTATTCGAATATTAGATACAACCAGGACTGACCTTCACAAAGCTAGTAAAGAAATAAGCCAAAGTGAAACGAGCATTGGCAAATGACAATGAAAGATACTGCTAGTCAGGGATAAAGCTACGAGCTGAAACTGCAGGTAAATTTATTATTACCAAGTCTTTATAAAATGGTAGAATGGTATGTAGAACATTACTAAAAAGCTAAAGAAATTATTCCAAGATTTGACAGAACAACAGATCACATGAACACCATCATTTCCCGACTTTTCCAAAAAAAATATTTGATATACAGTGGAGATCACTTCTAACCTCTCATTAAATCTGTCAGAATCTGTCAGGAGAACTGTTCTAGGACAGTACGTAGAACTGTCAGCCTGACACCTTTTAGTCAGTTCTAGGTTAGAACTGTTCTAGCTAGAACTGATTTGGTCAGTTCTACCTAAAACTGATTTGGACAGTTCTACCTAGAACTGATCCTGACAGTTCTACCCTAGAACAGTTTTAGACAGTTCTACCTAGAACTGACCAAATCTTTGGTCAGTTCTTCTTCTAGAACAGTTCTGCGGTTAGAATTGATTACAAATTCTACGGCCAGAATTGATTTATAAATTCTACGGCTAGAATTGATTTATAAATTCTACGGCTAGAATTGATTTATAAATCCTACAGCTAAAATTAATTTATAAATTCTACGGCTAGAATTGATTTGGTTTAAATTTAAGAACTCTTTGTCTAAATCTAAAGGCTTCGGCAAAATAGCGATATATATTATAAATTAAAGAGTTTTGCTATTTTGCCGGTTTTAACTCCGCCATATTCTGCATGTATGTGACTGTTCCAAGTCAGGAGCCTGTTATTCAGTGATTTTCTTTTGTTGATGTGTTACATAAATTATTTGGACAGGTTAGAACAGTTCTATGACAGAATATTCTGACAGTTCTAATGAGAGGTTAAAAGTGATCTCCACTGTAGATGTAAAAATAAATATCTGGCACAGGCACTAAATGAAATACCTGTTGTACATGCACACAGATCTTGTTCTTTGCCGTTTAATATCATATTGTAAAGAAAAAGAAAAAAAAAATTTAACTGTACCAAGAGGATAACCACTTTCGTAAACAAGAAAATAAAAGACGGCAAATATTTTAGAGAGAAATGTCCAAATATGCTAGTTACTAATCTAACTAAGGCTACCGCAGCTAATGGTTAAGTTTTTCCGCCAAAAAAAGAATAAAAAACATTAAGAAACAGTGCTATAACAGGTTTCATGAAGTCTCCCGAAAATTGATACTCGCTAAAATTATTGAGAAACATTGTACATGTTGTATTTACAGGTAATATTGTGTCAACTAGAATATTCTATATTCCTTTTTAAAATTTATACTAAATGTCCGTCATGAAAATTGAAAAGAGTAATACTGTTTCAGATCAGAGGAATGGTTTAGTGTCATCAAACTAGTTGAACCCCGTTTAATTCTGTATATGCATTTCCTAAGTCAGGAGCTTGTATTCAAGTGGATGTCGATTGTTTATGTCTGTCATAATTGATTTTTTTCGCAAATTGTTTTGTTATGAATTAGATCGTTAGTTTTCCAATTGATTATTTTCATATTTTTCACAGCTACATCTTGTAATTATTTTTGTCCTTAATTCCGGTCGAACAAACTCATTTTATTCATTGTTCAAATTGTTTTTTTGAATATTCATGAAATATTTGCAACTGGATCATGTCAAACAAAACTGTCACTCAAATAATTTAAAAAAAAAAAGCAAGCCAAAAAATAATTTACGAAAGCCTTAATACCCCGAATGATAACAGATACTTCTGAATTGAAAGCACCGTCTGCTGTGCATACTGTCCGTTGGCAAAGTCCAGTCAAAAACTTTAAGAAATTTGTCTGATAATAACTCTGACACGCTTTCTCGTACAGTATTTAGTTTATCAGCGGTAGGAAACCTACAGTAACCTTTACAAACGAAATCCGCTCAAAGCTAAAGCCACCAAAAGCTAAATGACCAATGCATAAACATTCTTTTTTTTTTTACATATTTCAAAAGATTAAGAACACATACTTTAACAACCAAATATTATTAGTATTATGTTATAATCTGTGTAAAACATAAACAATAAGAATGATAAATAGTTCACTTTAATACGTTTTACAGTAACATAAAAACCAGTTCAACAAAGTGTTGCTTTCTTTGCCGTAATGACAGATCACCAGCAAAATTTAGAAAAACAACAAACTGTAGGATTCCAGAAGACTGTCACAAATGTTGGTAGTGGGTAGGATGGACAGGGCATCAAAGGCGGGACTTTATCATTTCTCAGCAACAATAATGAGCCGCTACGCAGAAGATATATTCAAACTGAATTAGTCCTTAAAGGCGTTCCGATAGTTTATTCATATGATGGAGATAGACGAACATACGGAATCGGAACTTTATCTACAGTGTTGAATCTAGCAGTAGGAGGTGATGTATGGATCAGAATAATGGATAACCCTACAAACGATGGTATTGTTCGTGTACATGGTAATGGATGGTCTTGGTTAAAAAAAACTTTGCTGGTTTCCTAATTTCGGAATAGATTAGTTTTTTCTTTGGTTCTATTTTTAAAGTATGAAACCGATATCAGTGCGGAAGGAGCGTGTTTCTTGGATATCCTTAACCAGGTATAATTGAGATCAAATGTTTTGGATGTTTTACAAAGCATTGGAGCGTTAACACCAAACAGTCAAAACAGTCCTGCATAACATGTTTAACCCCGCCGCATTGTTGCGCCTATCTCAAGTCAGATGCTTAAGTTGACCTTTGTAAGTCTTGTATTTAACTTTTAAATTTCATAAAGTATATGTTTCTGAGTTTGGCGTCCATTTTTGCTGAATTAGTACACTTTTTTGGTTTAGGGGTTAGCTGAAGCCTGTCTCATGGTGCGGGATTTATTTTCTTGTGTGGAAGACCCATTGGTGGACTAGGGCTGTTTTCTGCTTTTTGGTCAAGTTGTTGTCTCTTTGGCATATTTCCCGTTTCCATTCTAAATTTTACATATTGGTATATAATGCTTGGCAAAAATAGGATATCAGTTTTGGGAATTTTATTTGAAACCGAGATTTACCTGCACGTTCAGCGATACATCAGTTAGACATGTATATTTGATTTTGGTTATTTCACGACTTCAACGCTTGTATTATTTGATTTATTTTCTAAATACTGGCCAGTTCTAATATAATCAACGTCCAATATTTGAAATATTTTGTGATGCCAAAGATAAATTTTATCCAGGACCCTAACCATATTCAACCGTCTCAGTGGCTTTAATCATGAGAGTACTTGCATTGGAGTTCTGGGGGTCGCGGGACCATCCCCTACCGGATCAAACCTTGGTCTTTAAAGTTGGAATTTAATGTGTTTCCGCTTCGCACGAAGTTTTAAGGAGTGTATGCAAATACTAATCATATCGTATTAAAAATAAGAGTTCGGGTTGGGAGAAATGTCTTCCTGTGAACTGTACGTTAAAATGAAACTGAGTGTCGTACATGTACTTGTTAGTTAAGGGCTCACGTGTAAATGTAGGTATAAGTGCAGTTATTACAAGTCAGGTCAATGACACATACTGTAGGTACATTTATGTGTGCATAATCCTACAATGTATGATCATGGTCGTACAACTTAAACTTAGTACTCGGAGTACACAATTTATTCTCAAAACACTCAATCCAGTATTTTGGTTGGTTGTTTTCTGAATCTGATTACAATAAAAGCACTCGAAAATTTGATGAAAGCGAAGCTTGTGTGACACATTGGCTACGGTGTTACATTATAGCATAGGTCAATAATAGTTATTTTAGTTATATATTTTAGCTTGCAACAAAAATAGAAGAGTAGACATATTAAGATAGGAAGTTGTCACACGTCGGTAGACATAGTAGAATTGCCAATGAGATAAATATACACCAGAGACCAACGGATGAGAATGTAAACAACAAACAAACATTTCAATTCCTTGATTTCTCAGTTTGACTTATCGTTTTAGGTGTAATACCACCAAATCATGGTACGTCACATCCAGTTGTACGAAAGTAGGTATAAAAATATATTCCCTTGAATTTGACGGTTGTAGAAAATTAACCCTGCATTTCAATGCACTTAAATTTTTCTGAGTCATAAACATGTATATTGGGTGTCTGAAAGCATCATTCCTTTTTTATTTGATGGTCTTGTAAAATATTTTGGAAAGTTAACGTTACATAGTTACCAAAGCAGGTAACCAGTAAATAACAGTGTACAATTTGGGTTATTTACTTCCAGTTATGGTTACTTTCTTATATGCAATGAAATGTAATGTGAAATTTTCACTGTAGCACTGGAAAGGATTAAACTTTATTCATGCAAAGTATTTATTTGGTTGAAATAAAGGTAAATACTGTACGATTTAAAAAAAATGTCAATTTAACAAAGACTAATAGGGGAAAATCAATGGTGGTATTACACCTATACATACATGTAATTAGATACACCCGTGGAATGCCATTGCAATATAACATATTTGTAACTCTACAGTTTAGATCGATACATCAACATATACAGGTGCCTATAGCCAGGTTTTCGCTACCGAGAACGTTTTATATTGAAGTCATTCTGTGTTAGTTTTTATCGGCAGCCGTTCTACAACGTGCCGGATACGAATTCAAAACCTAAGTGTTGACAGTTTAGTGATACAGTAGTTCGACAACTTGGACTACTTGGCCACCGAGGCTCCAACAAATTGCTTGTAAAAAAAGTAAACGTAACAACGAATTACCCTTTCAGTGCAATGCCTTGTACATATATGATGTACAATACGACAGTTATACAATAATAAAATGAGGCACGTAAAAAATATATTAAAAATCTGAATATGTGATACATATTGAATTTCCCAAGGTTTTCAATCAGTATTTTTAATTGAAATAATAAAGCTAAAACTTTTATCAATATCGGATCCTTATTTTGACACCACAAGCAATTCTGATTAGAATTTTGTTTTATATTTATAGTTTTTATTTATAACACATTTTTATAATATATTCTAAATCTCTAACAACTCCCTCTTTTACTTTATAATCCCAGTATATTAATTTGTCCAAGCTGTTCTCTTCTTCCAAAACGGTCTATTCGATCTTTTAGATTTTTTGCCTCTGTTTTTTTCTTTTCTTTTCTGTCCATCAGAAGAAGCTGTTATTAATCTATCCCTCGTGTATCTCTTGTCTGCATTATTTGATTTTTCAGATGAAACACCGCGTACACCTTTTCTTTCTGTAGTGTAATGATTCACGACCGGATCTTCTTTACTAGCTTTTTTTTCACCTTTGTTATGAAAACCTTCATCCTTTTTACTCCGCTTTATTGAACCATCTCTCGTTCGGGTACCCTGCTTGTTGGCTGAATCATGAGTTACTTTGCTCTCTCTTTTACATGTAAGAGACGATTCTCGTTTCTTTGTATCTGGTCGTTTTAACGATGAATCTCGCTTCCGAATGTCACTTTTTATTTCTTTTTTGTCTTTTGTTACGTTAACTGGTTTGCTTCCATTTAAACCGTTGTCAATATTCAATTTTTCAGTGTTCTCTGTTAGCGTGGTTGTTTCTTCCTTCTCTTCCACGGGATTCTCTTCTATTTTCTTTTCTTTTGGTTCTGTTTCCTGTCTATGTTGTTTATTTAAATTATCCGTTGCGCTGTCTGCTTTTGACAATTTTGAATCGTTCGAAAGTTGAGTCGACAGCTTTGGTTTCGGAATAGAACGCGGAGTTAACTTAGATTTTTCTTCTGTACAAGTAGTCACGACCTCTGGTTGTTTTACAACTGAAATAAACAGTAATACCATATGACGTCATCGAATTTTTGCTTCTCAATTGATAATTATCGATGGACGTGGACAGCAATATTTTTAAGTACTTGTAAATGCTTTTCGGTTAGGAGCAAATAACTGATAAGAACTGAAAAAAAAATTACTTTTCACAAGACATGATAAAAAGGAATATTCTGCAACATAAAATGCAAGATACGTGAGTATACAAGTGTGTTTAAAACAAAACGCAGCAAAACCACACATCCATAATAGAAGATGAATGTCACCTTAGGCAGCAACCATTTGATTTTCGGGGGGGGGGGGGGGGGGGGGGGGGGGGGGCTATGGTTTTTTTTGAAAAAAAAGTTTGTTTCCAATTTTTGGAGAAAAAAAATAATTTGTTTTTGATTCTGAGAAAAAAAAATTGTTTGTTTCACCCTCAGCTGCCACTATATGTAATGCTAAAAATGCCGCAGGCGAAAAAAAAATTTGTCCAGAAAAAAAAACCATTGCCTCCCCCCCCCCCAGAAAATCAAATGGTTGCTGCCTTAGACATAACTTAGTGTTTTTATTTTTATTTAAATATATATCTTTTAGTTCGCCACGGGGGCAAAATTCAACCATATCAAACGCATCAGAATTGCGTAAAAGAAAATCTAAAAAATATAATACCTTTGTTTCGACTGAGCAACACAGATTCAGGGCTCTCAACTTTTGGACTTGTTCCTGCTAAGTTTTCAGCAGTAATTCGGAAGTAGTATTCGTGGCTGGTCAGCAGGTTAGTCACCTGATACATCCTGTCGCTCGGATCAGCGACTCCAACCTTCATCCATTTCTTCTCGCCAAGGTCGTATCTCTCAATGGGATAGCCTGTAAAATCTACCCCTCCGTTCGTTAATGGCTCCTCCCATGTCAGAGTAACGGAAGTGGTTGTTATATCCGTTACTTTTAGTAGCCTCGGTGCTGTTGGTGCAGCTGTAAATAATCACACGTATAAACCGTTTAGAACATGTAAGTATCAAGTATTTGATGATTTGTGGAATCTATTGACGATTTGATGGTCGCAACTTCAATTATAGAACACTCGAGACTGAAAAACACGAACCCCAACAAAAACTGGGGGTGATATTTCAGGTGCTAAGGAAGTGTAAACAGATCCTGATTTATGTGTGCTACCCGCCCTGGTCTAGATCTGTTGCTCATGTTAGTAAAACCCGGCTATAAAAATTATTCGGAAATAATATCGTTTACTTAGTGCTTCTTATTTTTATCTTTCTTGTCTCTCTTATATACATTATATATTTATGTGTTGCCAGTTACAATTATTTGGTAATTTCCAGAATAATAAGTTTTGTTGCTGGGTTGCTGTCTCATTGATTTATAGTTAATAATAAAATATTCTACTTATTCCTGACGCAAAATGAATGCTTGTGAAATTGGACGCTTATTGAGGATTGGATTTTGGACGCCAATTTAATGAGTACGCATGTGTGATTTTGATTCAAACAAAATCTTATTCTCGAATTTAATAATTCAATTATTTTTTTTATTTTTTTTACTTTACAATGATTTTATATTTTTAAGACGTTAGGGGAGGTTAGAGCGATCACAAATTAACAATTGTAAAAACGCCGCTTTCTTCGTGTGCCAGTCCCAAATCAGGAGCCTAACCGACCATACGGTATTGGGTTTTCTCATTGTTGCAGGCCGTACAGTTACCTATAATTCCTAACATCTACTTCATTTGAACTTTGGTAGATAGTTGTCTCATTTGCAATCATACCACATATCTTTATTTCTATTTTATGTTATTGTCTTTTGTATACCAGCTCGAAAACGTTTGAGTTTATATTAGGTTTTAGATTTTCAAATATTCTTGCCTCGAATAGCATTGAAGATCTCTGTATTGTTGGAATTTGCATGTGTTTTGATTCGACTGTCATACAAGTGAGAGGTTAGGTAGCTAAACAACCAGGTTCAATCTCATACAAGTGAGAGGTTTAGGTACATGTAGCTATAAAACCAGTTTCAATCAACCATTTTCTACATAAAAAATGTATGTATGTAATATGTACATGTACCAAGTCATGAATATTACGGTTGTTATCCATTCGTTTGATGTGTTTGAGCTTTTGATTTTGCCATCTGTTTAGGGACTTTTCCCTTTTGAATTTGCATTAGAGGTCAGCATTTTTGAGATTTTACTTTTTAAGTAAACACAGTTTAATTTGAATTTCGGTATATATTTTTTTTTTAACAATTATTCTTTAAAGATGTGCTCACCTGGTTCCGGCAGTCCTTTACATTCCACTTCTGGTATACTAAATATCACATCAACATATATGTTAAACGAGGCGTTGCCGAATACCTTTTGAACTTTAACTTCTTCAAAGAGTTTATTGACAAAGGTTCTTATATCTTCATATCTGAATTGGTCGTGGAATTCTTTAACAGCGGCTATATTACTAAATGCAATAGTTATGCTAGATTTTCCCTGATCACATGTTACTGATGACACGCCCTCTTTTGCAAGCAATGTCTTAAGATTGAGGTTCTTGTCATTCAATTGGGAACTGAATTTATCTTCCATGACATGGTCTACCTTGGTTCCCTTTTTGATAGTGAGGTCTACTATTACACACTGAGGACCTGTAGAAAATAGACCTAATAAAGAATCACATTGTGTTAGTGTTCAATAGCAAATCTCTGTAACCACAAGCTGTTTTACACAGAAGGGTTGGTACGCATTGCCCCGATTTTTTTTGGAATCTTAACCTTATATGTAGCATATACTTAGATGAAACAGTTACGAAAAAGGGCACAAAAGTGTTGGTTGGACAAGTGGGCTCATGGCAACCTATTTGATGGTTTCCTCGATAAATTAGGGAGTTTTGCATTGAAAAATCTACTGCTTTGAAGTCATTCTGAAGCAAAACAAGATTTATTTTAAAGATAGTTTTCCTGCAACTTGGTCTGTGGTTACAGACACATGTAACTGCCATTGATACTTCAAAGTTATCTTAGAATTTAACACGTCAGTCTCTTTACGATGTATGCTTTACTGGTTAAGTAGTTATTTTTGGGGTATGTTTGTATCTTTATACTCAGTTTGTTTCTTTTGTTTTTTCAATAGCCATATTATTTTCAGGTTAAGTTAGAGTAACGTGTAATCAAATCTCAATGTTGGTCTTGAAATTTCTTTTAAAATTTTGCGTTTCTTAATTGCGCTAATCATTTCAGAATTATCATATAATATTCTCAAACTGAAATGACTCTGTTATTATATGAAAAATGTTTATACTTTGAGACATTTCTTGGATTATTATTATTATACATACTTTTTGAACTAAAATTTTTCAAGTTATAACGTTTTTTTTTCCGTTTTTGCAGGAGTGATGAAAACGTTGACGTTTTTTTGTTATCTTTTTTTCTCTTTATTTTTCAGGTAATAGCAATCTAGTGATTATTTTCAAATTTGATCAGTTGATATATGATATATACCTTTCACAGAACTATCGTTGTTTTTACCAAGGAAATACTTCTTCACGATAAATGTCCGTGGGCCTTCCTTCCATTTGTACGGAGAGGGTCTGGAAGTGATAATCTCTAAAAATGTACAAAAAATATTCAGGTCGATACATACAAAAAAAGAACTATAAAAAATTGAACTGGAAATGTATACATCTGAAGGTCGCCTCCGGGTGCGGGAATTTCTCGCTACATTGAAGACCTGTTGGTGACCCTCTGCTGTTGTTTTTTATTTGGTCGGGTTGTTGTCTCTTAGACACATTCCCCATTTCCATTCTCAATTTTATCAAATATACTGTATATTTAAGCTACACTAGGAAGGAAATACTTGTACTAACAGTTTTAATCATATTTTTCAGGTTTAGAGAAATTGATAAACTAGTATTTTCTTACTCAGACTACATGTATTTGTTTATATCTTTTTTAGTTTCCTTTCGCAGATTTTAAGCAAGAGTAAATCGCTTCAAATGTAAGATAGAATTATCCAAACATTTGTTATTTTTTTAAATTTTTTTATTGTTTTTTTTCTAGTTTTTTGCTCCAGACCTTTGCTCGTTATTCTTTATTCAGGTAATCCCATATGTATATTTTGAAATTACCTCCCGCTAGTGAACTCAATGCAATGTCCGAGCCACGGCAACGTATATCTAACATTACAGTGGGGTCACCACCTCCTGAAATACACAGACATCCACCTTTATGAAGGTGTGATTTCACCTGTTCGCTCTGAAAGACGTTTGAAACTGTTTTTTTCCAAATCGGAACTTTAACTATTTCCATAAGTTTCCTGTATCCCTGTTCAGTTGTTTCTATGGGAACAATAAGAAAACTTCGATCTTTAAATGCAAGTGTTGCTATTCCAGCTAAATGAAGATCTGTTATCAACTGCTCTCTTAATTTCGACGAATCTAAAGCTTTAATGGCGGCAATTTCACCCTCTGGAAATCTTTCGTCACCTAATAAAATCTTCAGTTTTGCCTCAACAACAAATTTTGTAGCTAAAAAGATCAGATTATGAAATTATGTTTAAATCATATACATCCTGTTCAGAAGTAGATTACAAAAAAGCGAGCTCATGTTAGTTCCATTCCATATATTCATCACTATGCAATATCGGTTTTGCTCATTGTTGAAAGTTGTACAGTGACCTATAATCGTTAACTTCTTTGTATTTTGGTCTCTGGTGGCGACTTGTCTCGTTGGCAATTATACCATATCTTCTTATTTTTCTATTGTAAAGAAATCGGACGTGTTGTATTTGACAGAAGAATAAAACATTTGAAAGTCGTACACATGATATATAAAGGACTGCAGTTCCGGACGTATAGGTACAATGTATTTGTCAATCATTTTACTTTTTACATTGTAGTTGATTCAGGTAAATTTCAGCATCATTGATGCCATAGATATAATTATAGATTTATTTACCAATTTTGTACCAAGTCAGGCACATGACAGTTGTTATAAACCATTCGTTTTTTGTGTGATCTTTTGATTTTGCCGTTTGCTTAAGGACTTTCCGTGTAGAAATTTTCTCGGAATTATTTTGTGATTTTACTTTTTAGATGTGTTTTTTTTCTGAATTGTGATTAAATTATAAGGCTCCGCGTTAAAGACCGTACTTTGACCTATAATCATGATTATATACTTTTTATACATTGTTACTTGTATACAGGATTTGTTTCATTGGCACTCATACCACATCTTCTTATTTATATCTTATACAAAATACGAAAATCGTTTCAAGTAATGAACAATGGTGAACCAGTTTACCATTCAAACGTGCATTCTTAAGTTCTATCGTTTGTGTCATGTATTCTTTGTCAATGTTTAACATACACTTCAATATAATCTTACACTTGGTATATACATGTAGTTGACCCTGGCAGTAAAAACTCAGGACAAACTGGACGCCGTTCTCATTCCAGCGGTCAAGAGAAGGAATAGAGAGACCAATAGATTCTGCAAATGTAAAATAAAAAAAATAAAAAATATAGCTGATCCAGAAATACTCTGAATTTACTTTGCATCCTTAATAAACATATTAACACTACATAATGAAATTGTTATATATTGATCATACTTATATGAAATACATGTACTTATTACCAAGTATATTAATAAAAAAGTCCAATATGTATTTGCTTGTACAGTTGTTCGAAAACATATTGAAAAAGTCAATGACATGCGATATAGATTATATATTTCTGTTTATCAATTCTATTCACCTATTGTATACTGTTTTCTATTTTTCTTAATAAAATCCAAGAATATTGCTATGGTACTATACATGGTTATATAGATGTATCAAATACATTTCATAACATCATATATTGGTTTTTATGTTCAATTGAGCGCGCTTCTCGACGGTAGTTACAAGAAATTCTTATCATTCCGGAACAACTGAGTTCCCAGCGTTTCGTTTTTGAATACCCAAAGTTCGTTTTCTGTGATTTTTTAACTGGTTTTGTCTTTTTCTTTCTTTCCGTTGTGTGCTTTACTGACTAAGTGTTTTTTGTCTTTTTTGTATCTTCTCCTTCCTTTTACGTATGTTAACATTTTTATCTAATTGTATAATTTCTTCCAATATTAAAAGGTTGATATACCTATAAGCTGTATGGCTTTTGGTTTGAAATACACTATTAATAAACTGTATACCTATATTAAAAGGTTGACTAAATCTTGGCGTGAGAACGGACAGGATATTGAGAACTGTTTTAAGCTTGGTTTTCTTCTTTGTTATTCCTTCCAAATCCGAAGCTAATTTTTCTAGCTCCTCTTTGATGTCTTTCATATCATGAAGTTTGTTGCTGTCATCTTCGGCTAACATTTTCAGTTTTGCTAGAATGTCTTTTGCCTTCTTTGTTTCACCTTGACCATTCTAAATACATTAAAATACATTACACATTTTAGATTGTATTTCTAATTACGATCGAGGTAGAAGGGTCCTACATAAATGCGTCCGGGAGCGCCCGGGTGAAGAAAAAGCGCCGGGGAAAAGAAAAAGCGCCCGGGGAAGAAATCACGGGGACAATAACAAAGTATTTGTCGAGACAATAATAATACCTGAAAGACAACAAAATAGCAAAGGTGAAACACAATTCATGGAAAACAAAAGACTGAGCACCAAAACCCTTACTTAAATACCGTGGGTGTTCTCTGAAGATTAGGCAAACTCTGAAACCCATCTACAATCTTTAAAAATTCAATTATCATTAGTAGTGGTAAATGATTATGAATTTACATTTTGTTTTTATTCTATTATTATTGCACGATTTGAGAAAAAATCGAAATTGCCAAAATGTAAAACTGACATAGAAACTAAAAATATTTTCTTCCTCTTAAAAGTCACTGTGAGATCTAAAAAATGAAATGAACATAACAAATTCTCAAACCTTACAGTTTTGTCCGATGACGTCATCTATCCAAAAATGTTCAACTTGTTTAGTTTCCAACATTACTTTTAAGTGAATTAATGTCCAACAACAACAATATGCAATTCTGCTATCACTGGTTGATTCATTGTTCTCTGCTGAACTCCCAGTGGCAAATATTTTATCCATTTTCAAGACCAGGCTACTGATTTTAAATTGTAGACAGTGGTTTGACAAGAAAAAAACAACAGGACTGTTGACCAGTAACTATACAAGTCAAGGAATATACATTGGTTACAGACAAAACAACACTAAAATATAATTTATGAAATGAAACTAAAAAAAAAAATAAAAGCATAAAATAAAAAATAAAAATGAAAACAAAACCCCAACTAAACAAAGCAACAGTTTTTTTTCATGTCCCGAAAAAAATGGTATTGAGAAGACAAAATTGAAACAGACAACAGAACCTTTCATTGTTTAAATCCTTGCACTATTATCTCTAGAAGTTAGAAGTTAGATGATTTGCAATCATACCATATTTAATAAATCTTATGCCAGCCATTACGCAGAAATCTAAAGTCTGAGTAACCCAAACCCACCGAAACCGGGGATCATAGCATGTTCTATTGAAGTGTTAGAACATATTAGAATAACACCAAGTATGCTTTTGAATATAGGTTTTCACATCTAAAAAAGGGTGACAGAGAATTGCTGTCTTTAAAAAACTAATTACCTTTAAAAGTGGCTTCAGTTCTTTCACAGCCTTTCTGATATCAATATCACATAAGTACCAGCGTTTCAGAATGCCTAGATAAGTTATTATTTCTTCCTTTGTCATAGTTATGATTTTCAAATTCTTCACCATATTCTTTATACGGTTTTCCACATCTCGTCCTAGTTCTCGCGTGACGGTAAGCTTTGCTAAAACTGCACCAACAGCCTCGTATTCAGTTTCAAACTTGGCATCTGTTATTTTCGCATCTTTAGCAAAATCGTACATAATATCCCGTCTCTTTTCTAATTTTTGAATATCCATTAACACATCACCTTTGAACTGACAAGTATGTATGACTAAAATATGCAACATTATGATATCAAGTTCAAGTGAGTTCACTCCATTTGCATTACTTGTGGGATATAAAACGTCCCACTGGAGCGGCGATATGACTTTTCCTTGATACAAATCAAACAGTGTTTGATAATTCGCAGGAATTTTCAAATACGCCGATAAATTTCCATTTGCCGTCTGTTTAACTTTTTCATCAAACAAAACGCGGAGGATTATAGTACCTCCTTCAATCAGTAGTAAACCGGTTCGTCCCCAGTTTTGATTTTGTTGATTCGGCCCTTTATTAACCTTGCCATCGTCAGCAGTTCCAGGAGCCTTTCCATCGAAAAATCTGACTTTATAGCTTTCTTTTGTACGTGCTGAGCTACTGTTCTTTTCCTCCTCCTGGTGGTCATCATTGAGGCATGAAGAGGTAGTGTTTTCTGTCCGGGCCGTCACTACATTCTCGGAGGTCTGATCCAACATTACGGTTAACTACAGAAAAAAGCGAGAGTCATAAACATTCAAAGTGTTGACTGTTGACTGCGAGGGTCCTTAAATATTATATTGTTTCATGAATTGCATACGCTGATGCATGACTTGGTTAATGATTTAGAACGATTCAAGATAATTCTAAAGTAGTAGTCTTTTTTGTGCTCAATATAGCGTTAGGAACCTTGGATACAATTGATGTCGTCGGTTGCTTTCTGTCATATTTGTTTTTGTTTACTGTGTAGAGTTTAAGGTGGCATGGGAGTCTAAAAAAATGATTGAATTTGTTCAAACTTTGCCAAAACGTAGTATCTATTGATATAATGGTCAAAATACATTAAAAATGATAGGTCACCGTGCATTTTCTCAAGCTGAAGGTTGTGACAAAATGACACATTTTGTATGGATTATACAGGAAAAAAAAACCATTTTGTGATTAGAAACTAAACAAAATGATACAATTGTAAAATAAATTAGGAAAAGATAGCTTTCAGAAAATGCTTTGAGAATATCAAAATAAAAGATAGGGTCGCCGTGTTTTTAAGTCTACAATACAAAATAAAAAAAAGATAGGGTCACCGTATGTTTTTCCGGCTAAAATACAAAATACAAAAAAAATCCTTCAGAAAATGCACTGCTTTAGAGTTACCACCCCTTTAAATGTCAATCTAAAAACATTTAAAAGCAACCAAAAATAATATACACATAATATTTATAAGTTATATTCTAATAAATTGGATCTATTAAATAAAAATTCACATTAGATACATGTATCTGCATTCCTGCATCAAATTTTGCTAACTTGATAACTTTTGGATTATAGCTCTACATCTTTTATATAAGCTTTGGATTTTACATATTTTGGCCACGAGCATCACTGAAGAGACATTATTTGTCGAAATGCGCATCTGGTGCAGAAAAATTGGTACCGTTAATGTTATTACTACCACTGGGTCGATGCCTCTGCTGGTGGACTGTTAGTCCCCGAGGGTATCACCATCCCAGTAGCCAGTACTCCGGTACTGGCATGAAAATACGGATTTTTTTGTGTTATTAAATTTGCTGTTACAAAATGTTAAAAAATATTATAAATTAAGGAATGTATCTCCCTCATGCAAAGCTCTGATTCCTTTCACGGATTTGGCTATACTTTTTTGGAACTTTTGGATTATAGCTCTACATCTTTTATATAAGCTTTGGATTTTACATATTTTGGCCACGAGCATCACTGAAGAGACATTATTTGTCGAAATGCGCATCTGGTGCAGAACAATTGGTACCGTTAATGTTATTACTACCACTGGGTCGATGCCTCTGCTGGTGGACTGTTAGTCCCCGAGGGTATCACCATCCCAGTAGCCAGTACTCCGGTACTGGCATGAAAATACGGATTTTTTTGTGTTATTAAATTTGCTGTTACAAAATGTTAAAAAATATTATAAATTAAGGAATGTATCTCCCTCATGCAAAGCTCTGATTCCTTTCACGGATTTGGCTATACTTTTTTGGAACTTTTGGATTATAGCTCACCATCTTTTATATATGCTTTGGATTTTACATATTTTGGCCACGAGCATCACTGAAGAGACATTATTTGTCGAAATGCGCATCTGGTGCAGAACAATTGGTACCGTTAATGTTATTACTACCACTGGGTCGATGCCTCTGCTGGTGGACTGTTAGTCCCCGAGGGTATCACCATCCCAGTAGCCAGTACTCCGGTACTGGCATGAAAATACGGATTTTTTTGTGTTATTAAATTTGCTGTTACAAAATGTTAAAAAATATTATAAATTAAGGAATGTATCTCCCTCATGCAAAGCTCTGATTCCTTTCACGGATTTGGCTATACTTTTTTGGAACTTTTGGATTATAGCTCTACATCTTTTATATAAGCTTTGGATTTTACATATTTTGGCCACGAGCATCACTGAAGAGACATTATTTGTCGAAATGCGCATCTGGTGCAGAACAATTGGTACCGTTAATGTTATTGATAGAAAATCTGGACCTTAGATTCTCTGTTTTTTTTTTACAACACAAGATGGCGAAATACAACCATACCACCTTAAGCACAAATCAGGCTGTTGTTAAACTTTACTCTTGAATTGCATACATTTAGTCATGATGTGTCCTCCAATAGCTTACTACATGTATCAGGTATACGTGTCATTGCAAATTTGATAACACACTTATATTGTAATTTGTTTAAAAAGTATTACTTGTACAAATGTACTTAGAAATTGAAAATGATACGAGTTCACCTGGTTAAACAAACTTCAGTGCTACAAATATATATTCCTATTTCCCATAGATTAATTATATTCAGAAATATAGCAAAAATGAGAAAAAGTAAATGAAAAATACCAATGTCATTTTAAATCTGCAAGGTGTTGGTCTGACAGCTTTAGACTGGTAACTGAGTAGTTAGTATTTTTAAAACGCTGGTTCTGTTATTAAATACTTCGTGGACTAAAAGATCCTATTCAATAATTCAATTAAATTGCCCGCTATATGACGTGTATTAAGACATCTTTTCTGCCTCAAACCTTTATTTCCTTTTTTTTTATTTGCGCCAAACACCACCCAATATCCCCTTCCTTCCCCGATATACGCAATTTATTTATATTGCAAAATTGTCTTCCGAACTTAGTAATCAAAAATTATCTGCTACAGGAAATAAAATCAAATTAAAAGAAATCGTTGTTGCGAATTTAACGTAAAGACAATGAATAAAAATAAATATGTAAGAAAAATATTAATAAAATATAACATAATTACATCCCCGTTGCCGGCTTACATACATTCATATTAATTTAAGATTAAATATAACTTTTATACTACCATTAACAGTGTGTGTGTGTGTGTGTGTGTTGAGGGGGGGGGGGAGGGAAGAGAGTGGAGGGCATTCATTAAATTCTGACTGTTCCGTACATTAAAAGAAGTTATTTGCATTGGAGAGAGTGGACACTAAATTTGCATGCTATTATTACAGTTATAGGAAGATGTGGTGTAAGTGCCAATGAGACAACCATAAATCCAAATAACAATAAAAAAAAAAAAGTAAACCATTATAGGTCAATGTACGGCCTTCAACACGGAGCCTTGGCTCACATCGAACAACAAGCTATAAAGTGCCCCAAAATTACTAGTGTAAAACCATTCTAACGGGAAAACCAACGGTCTAATCTATATAAAAAAACGAGAAACACGTATAAATCACATAAACAAACGACAACTACTGTACATCAGATTCCTGACATAGGACAGGTGCAAACATTTGCAGCGGGATTAAACGTTTTAATGGTACCAAAACTTCTCCCTTTTTCTGAAACAATAGCATACATGTTTACTACCATAAATGATGTTTTCATATTCTATAACGTTTGCATATGTTTTTCAACCCTTCGGATAGATATAGTATAAATATAGATTTCTTTTAGTGAATTGACGAACTATCAAATCATTTGAGATAAAAAATGTTGATAAATTAATCGTTTATCCTACCTTAATTTCAACTTTTATTTATTACAGTCCATTTTTATTGAACGAATTTTGTCTTTAAATGAAAAGTTAGAATGATATAGCGAAAAGAATTTACCTAATTACCGAAACGTAAAATAGTTGTCATTTAAATTGTATTTTGATATCATATGTAGCTTTTGAAAGCTGGTCAATCGAGAAGATCCGCAACAGTTCATACGAAAGCAACAATATAGTCCATACTTATAATAAGAAAATTAATTAGCATTTAACTTGTTAACCTATGCGAATAATATAGCGATAATTATTTATTTTGACCTTTGATTTTTTACATTCATTTTTAAAATTCGAACAGATGCACACACGTGAAAAACTTAATATTGCATTTCTTAATTGTTTTTAGTTATGTAAACTATAAATATAAGGGTATACTAAATTCAAATCAACTGTGTCACAAGACTACAGTAATGAAACCTTGATTTATTTAGTCACATTGGACTTGCGACTATTGAAAATTTATATGCAATCCATTTTGTAAACCTCATTCCAAAATTATGGGTGAAACCGTAACAACGTTTATGAGTGTTTAACAAATTTGAGAATCAGAATTGACCTTAATTTTCTACACTAAAATCATTTGTCGAACTAACTTCTACACGACCGAACAAAATTAATATAAGGATTTTTTTTTTTTATATAATTTTATTGAGATATAGAATCGTTGACGGAAGCACATTTTGTATGCCCTTCATATTTATTAAGTGCAAAGAATAACCGCTTTTACAAGTTAACCAATTTAAAAAATGAAGCATTAGATTCTTATAATTACATTTAAATGTACAATCATGAAAAAAAAGAGTAAAATCACAAAAATACTGAACTCCGATGAAAAATTCAATCGGAAAGTCCCTAATCAAATGACAAAATCAAATGACAAAACACATCAAACGAAAGGACAACAACTGTCATATTCCTGACTTGGTACAGACACTTTCAAATGCGTTTCGCTTGTTTCTCGTTATGTTAATTTTTCATTATCTTAACATCGTCATGGATAGCCCATGCAGTCAAAACTGTGAATATCTAAATGAAACTGATATATGATATTTATAGATTATCGTTGAACATCTTAACGAGATTGATTTTCTCGCTTGAGCCGGGACGGTGAAAGCGAGAAAGGCAATCGGGTTGAGATGACCAATGATAATCTGTTTATCGCTATTTTACATATGACGACGTTGTCAATTTCATGTCAATTTCGTAAGCAACGCCACGTGCCTGCTTAGTTTCTATCGATAATTTTCCATCTTAAGCGAGTAGCATGATATGAAAAATATAAAAAAAAAGATCAAAGGAAAAAGTCACAAAATAGCGATAATAGAGCTTCCCTATTGTCAGCCATTTAAATAACAGATTCAATGGAACATAATGTAATGTAATTATTTCTGAATTAATTGAGATATCGGGTATTTATTTTATATTACAAAATTGATGTCAGATGGTCAGAACGGAATGGAGCTTGTTTATGATATAAGCTGCGTCGGATAGAAAAAAGTAAAATCATAAAAATACTGAACTTAGAGGAAAATCAATTCGGAAAGTCCATAATCACATGGCAAAATCAAATAACAAAACGTATCAAAAACGAATAGACAAGAACTGTCATATTCCTGACTTGGTACGGGCATTTTCAAATGTAGAAAATGGTGGATTAAACCTGGTTCTATAGCGCTAACCCTCTCACTTTAATGACAGTCTCATCAAATTCCGTTATAGAAATCGACCTTTAATATGCAAATGAATATCTGCCATAATCAATGCATCTGTTAAAACATGTGAACGAACTGGAAATACTAGAATCAGTGTTATAATCGTGATGAAACGTCATACATTGTGAACCATTGCGCAGGAAGAAGAGGAAAATAAACTGATACATGTAGGTATCAAATATCAAATATGACAATAACAGGTAGTGTAAATGGATATTGAACTTATAGGTAGAATATTAATTAATATAAAAAAGAAGATGTGATATGATTGCTAATGAGCTCGAGATAACTCTCCACAAGAATAAAAGTATATATTGTTTGAATATAACTGACGAGAATTGGCAAATTCATTATATGTAGGAGGTATATACCATTCAAATCTGAAAGGTGTGAATAGACGTCACCACAACGTATACAAAACACACAAAGAAAAGTATGATTATAAAGTGGTTATTTTTCCACAGTGCTGACAGTATCTGCTGGTGATTTTTCATGCTGGAACTATTTAAATTTTAATTTGATGATTAAATTAGTTTCGTAAATGTAAATTGGATTTATCATCATTGAAGCTGATAGCTGATTTCCATGTGTATCTCTTCGTAATTCATCATTTATATCAAATCATGAAATGGATTGTTATTGTATGTATATGTGCAGTGCTTTTTTGTTTTCACATATGTACAGTTATTGTTTTAGCTAAGACTAAGTCTTTGTTGAAAAATAAATTTGTTTGCTTAGCACTTATTTTAAGTTTGAGCGATGGAACGTTGATGCTAGAGAAAATACTTCACGAAGTATTCGTGTATTCATCTAACAATTTCGATAATAAGGAAACATGGCAATATTTTTGCTTGATGCTGAAACATTTAGTGGCTGGTACTATCATTTTTTCACAATTTCAAACTTTTTTGATTTGTTTAGAAAGATTAAATGCTACTTTTGCAGTTCCAAACAAAATTCTGAAATGGTTGACTAGCAATATTACCATTGGGATAAGTTTTTTATGTACACAAGCATTGACGATTATAACATTTACTTTTACTACAAATACGGTAATTGATCCGGACGAGCCTAATGGATGTCAACCGAAACTCACCATAACGAAAGAGACCTTCATAAAGTTTGATGTTCCGAATGGAGTTTTGATTTTTCTGATTGCTATATGCTATATTATTGTAATGGTAAGAATGAAAGAACGACAAAAGCAGACAATTGTATTGAAACAACTTACAAAGACACAACTCGATCGACAGAATAAGGCCATAATGAAAATGCGTAAGAACGTAACTACTTTGACCTGCCTCGTTCTCGTATCATTTTTTGCCATTTTACCTCGTACTATTTATGGGATGTACTGTCAATATAGTGAAGAATCGTCACCAGATGTCATCACAATTACAAACAATATGTTACTAATAAATCCATTGCTAGACCCTTTCGTTTATGTCTTTAGAATACGAGAATTCAGAGACCGATTAAAATGTAAATGTTTACAAAGGAATACAATTGGAAGTGTCACTAGTGAAAATAGAGATCTACGTCATTCAAAACAAGAATATAACTCAACTGAAACAGGAATGGTTTATACGACAAGCAACGTTTAGTATATTTATCATTCCGTGTGTTGCCTAGCTAGCTAGAGACAGCAAAATGCATGACTATGATATACTAGTAGTCTTTTCTTCCTGAAAGGGCTAATAAACGCCGCAGTTTTGTATAACAAAATTTATCATGTTTTAATTCCAGTAGATACATTAACTTTTTCATTTAACAAGTATTTTTTCTCTCAATTTGTCATGAATTTTACTTATTATAAAAGTCTTAAAATACTATTTGGTTAACATTTGATGTCAATGCCATTGTTTATATGAATGAGTAAAGATTTAGACTGACTAAGACAACCAAAATAGGAAACAACAAACCACAGATACACAAAGGTAAAAATTGAAGGATCAAATACCTGTATTGAATGATTGATGAATTCTTACAACGTTTAGCAGTTGACTCGATAGGTTAATTTGATGTGTTGGTGAAATGGTTGATTAATAGTGACAATAACTGAGTTATAGATTAGCTCCCGAAACCTGTCGACTTTTGTTTTGATCAGTGAACCAAAATGTATATGACTTTACAATATGACATAGTTCATCGTTTGATGTGATTTCTGGATACAGTCTAATGTTAAAAACTGGTAAGAACTGTAAAGCCATATTCTTCTATATGACGTGCTTCTTTTGCTTTGTAACCAAACCCATGTTCGAAATCAAATAAAAGTTGTTTGCACATGCGTATATTGACTAGTGCAGAAAAATGAGTTTTCAAAAATTATCAAATTGCATTGGCATGCATCTAATATATTCCATTAACTTAAAACACTTTCAAACTCTTAAATGATGCCCATGTTGTAACTACTTCTTACACAATGATTACAATGTGTTACAATTCGTAACTAACATTTGATATTTTATCTAGATACGACGACGTTCATAATGGCTGTTCAAAAACCCTCCCTCTGAAAAATCACATTTCGTTTTTAAACAAAAAAGGGAGGTAGGCGTTATATTCGTGGTATTTTTGCCCTCGCTTTCGCTACTGTAATGTATTGAGGGTAATCTTCCCTATAAAGGAAATAGTATAACTAATCATTTTAAGCCATGGATGTCCCCCTAAAAGACACAGTACTTATAGTTTACATTCATTAACATGACAGGAACTATATTTATAGACAACCGAAATACAAGCGACAAAACAAATCATTACAATATTATAAAGGGTTGGAAGAATAAAACAATATAGGTTTTTCAAATCGATAAATCCATCATTGTTTATTTCAGACGTGTTCTACACCGATCATTGGTTTGGTAAACAAGAATCTATTAACTGGAATTGTTATTTCACTAGAGCAATGTTTTGCAGCACATACTTGTTACTATATCTTTTGCATTATGACTGTAATATTTGCCGCTGGTCATGAAGCAGTGTCATGGAAATTAATGATTTCTTGTATATTTCTAACAAAAGATACTTTTAAACCCGGAGTATGATGAACACGTCAATCAACTTTATGGAAAGAAAAAAAAAACGATATGTGAAAAAATTAATATAAAGGGTTGGAAGAATAAAACAGTATAGGTAGGACCTGTTTTATAAGGTCTCTGTGTCCATCACAAATAATGTGTGGTGACCTTTTGTTTGAAAGTCTATACTATGTTAAACTTTTTTTAAGTTAAAGTAAACTTGTCATACAACTTTAGGTCGACACCATTATATATAGAATTTTTATTTTCAAAATGACAGGGTATTTTATATGTCAAAGAATTTCCAAAATTCTGTGAATGTATCGCGCAATCTCTATTTCAATGCATCATTCTGTAGTTAAAAAGACATGTCGTCGTGTAGCACAACTGTTTTACACTAATTGTTTCTGTAAAAATAATATGGGCAAAATTGACCAAAACTAGCATTAGAGTTAAGTCCCTGCTAAACTAAAGTCTTCATGTTTCAGCTCTGGAGTTCCCAGTGAAGACATTTTTTTGGCTTCATACATTTGAGGTATACAGTTACTGAATGATGAAAAAGATGAAAATCTCTGGAACATATTGACATATACTCGACTGTTAACATATTTGAACTGCTAAAATATTTAAATGGCGTCAATAGACACGTTGGAAAAGTCGCAAATTTTTAACCTACGATGTTCTATTTCATTTGTTAAATAGACAGATTTGCCATCCATACAAATCTGACAATTAAATCTACAATGCCATCTGAAAAAAACTAATGTTTAAAATTGAGGGTAATCTTCCCTATAAAAGAAATAGTATAACTAATCATTTTAAGCCATTGATGTCCCCCTAAAAGACACAGTACCTATAGTTTACATTCATACACATGACAGGAACTATATTTATAGACAACCGAAATACGAGCGACAAAACAAGTCATTCTTTTTATATTTTTTTTTAAATAAGACCATTTCTTCTTTTTTGTATAAGGTCCTTTTATCTTCTCTTCATCTTTTATCAGATACGAAATAACACATTGAACTGCATGTTTGAAAATTGACAATGTCCATCAAAAACAAGTGTGGTGTAAACGTCAATGAGCCGCAACCTAGAGACAAATATAACCAAAAGACATGTGCAAGTTTGACGTTAAAAAGAGATGTGAGTTTCCCTCAATAAGACAGCATCCCAGCGACAAAATATATGTATGAATGAACTATTCACTTGACTCATGCTACAAATATTTGTTTTCTCTCTCAATTTTTTGGTATTTTCCAATAATAAAAATTACTGTTCGCATGCAATAGTTAATACTGATGAAAAGTGGCATTAAACACTTCAAATCGATAAATCCATCATTGTTTATTTCAGACGTGTTCTACACCGATCATTGGTTTGGTAAACAAGAATCTATTAACTGGAATTGTTATTTCACTAGAGCAATGCTTTGCAGCACATACTTGTTACTATATCTTTTGCATTATGACTGTAATATTTGCCGCTGGTCATGAAGCAGTGTCATGGAAATTAATGATTTCTTGTATATTTCTAACAAAAGATACTTTTAAACCCGGAGTATGATGAACACGTCAATCAACTTTATGGAAAGAAAAAACAACGATATATGAAAAAATTAGTATAAAGGGTTGGAAGAATAAAACAATATAGGTAGGACCTGTTTTTTTAAGGTCTTTGTGTCCATCACAAATAATGTGTGGTGACCTTTTGTTTGTAAGTCTATACTATGTTAAACTTTTTTTTAAGTCAGGTAAACTTGTCATACAACTTTAGGTCGACACCATTATATATAGAATTTTTATTTTCAAAATGACAGGGTATTTTATATGTCAAAGAATTTCCAAAATTCTGTGAATGTATTGCGCAATCTCTATTTCAATGCATCATTCTGTAGTTAAGAAGACATGTCGTCGTGTAGCACAACTTGTTTTACACTAACTGTTTCTGTAAAGTTAATATGGGCAAAATTGACCAAAACCAGCATTAGAGTTAAGTCCCTGCTAAGCTAAAGTCTTCATGTTTCAACTCTGGAGTTCCCAGTGAAGACATTTTTTTTGGCTTCATACATTTGAGGTATACAGTTACTGAATGATGAAAAAGATGAAAATCTCTGGAACATATTGACATATACTCGACTGTTAACATATTTGAACTGCTTCAATATTTAAATGGCGTCAATAGACACATTGGAAAAGTCGCAAATTTTTAACCTACGATGTTCTATTTCATTTGTTAAATAGACAGATTTGCCATCCATACAAATCTGACACTTAAATCTACAATGCCATCTGAAAAAAAAACAAATGTTTAAAATTGAGGGTAATCTTCCCTATAAAAGAAATAGTATAACTAATCATTTTAAGCCATTGATGTCCCCCTAAAAGACACAGTACTTATAGTTTACATTCATACACATGACAGGAACTATATTTATAGACAACCGAAATACGAGCGACAAAACAAGTCATTCTTTTTATATTTTTTTTAAATAAGACCATTTCTTCTTTTTTGTATAAGGTCCTTTTATCTTCTCTTCATCTTTTATCAGATACGAAATAACACCTTGAACTGCATGTTTGAAAATTGACAATGTCCATCAAAAACAAGTGTGGTGTAACCGTCAATGAGCCGCAACCTAGCGACAAATATAACCAAAAGACATGTGCAAGTTTGACGTTAAAAAGAGATGTGAGTTTCCCTCAATAAGACAGCATCCCAGCGACAAAATATATGTATGAATGAACTATTCACTTGACGCATGCTACAAATATTTGTTTTCTCTCTCAATTTTTTGGTATTTTCCAATAATAAAAATTACTGTTCGCATGCAATAGTTAATACTGATGAAAAGTGGCATTAAACACTTCAAATCGATAAATCCATCATTGTTTATTTCAGACGTGTTCTACACCGATCATTGGTTTGGTAAACAAGAATCTATTAACTGGAATTGTTATTTCACTAGAGCAATGTTTTGCAGCACATACTTGTTACTATATCTTTTGCATTATGACTGTAGTATTTGCCGCTGGTCATGAAGCAGTGTCATGGAAATTAATGATTTCTTGTATATTTCTAACAAAAGATACTTTTAAACCCGGAGTATGATGAACACGTCAATCAACTTTATGGAAAGAAAAAAAAAACGATATGTGAAAAAATTAATATAAAGGGTTGGAAGAATAAAACAGTATAGGTAGGACCTGTTTTATAAGGTCTTTGTGTCCATCACAAATAATGTGTGGTGACCTTTTGTTTGAAAGTCTATACTATGTTAAACTTTTTTTAAGTTAAAGTAAACTTGTCATACAACTTTAGGTCGACACCATTATATATAGAATTTTTATTTTCAAAATGACAGGGTATTTTATATGTCAAAGAATTTCCAAAATTCTGTGAATGTATCGCGCAATCTCTATTTCAATGCATCATTCTGTAGTTAAAAAGACATGTCGTCGTGTAGCACAACTGTTTTACACTAATTGTTTCTGTAAAAATAATATGGGCAAAATTGACCAAAACTAGCATTAGAGTTAAGTCCCTGCTAAACTAAAGTCTTCATGTTTCAGCTCTGGAGTTCCCAGTGAAGACATTTTTTTGGCTTCATACATTTGAGGTATACAGTTACTGAATGATGAAAAAGATGAAAATCTCTGGAACATATTGACATATACTCGACTGTTAACATATTTGAACTGCTAAAATATTTAAATGGCGTCAATAGACACGTTGGAAAAGTCGCAAATTTTTAACCTACGATGTTCTATTTCATTTGTTAAATAGACAGATTTGCCATCCATACAAATCTGACAATTAAATCTACAATGCCATCTGAAAAAAACTAATGTTTAAAATTGAGGGTAATCTTCCCTATAAAAGAAATAGTATAACTAATCATTTTAAGCCATTGATGTCCCCCTAAAAGACACAGTACCTATAGTTTACATTCATACACATGACAGGAACTATATTTATAGACAACCGAAATACGAGCGACAAAACAAGTCATTCTTTTTATATTTTTTTTTAAATAAGACCATTTCTTCTTTTTTGTATAAGGTCCTTTTATCTTCTCTTCATCTTTTATCAGATACGAAATAACACCTTGAACTGCATGTTTGAAAATTGACAATGTCCATCAAAAACAAGTGTGGTGTAAACGTCAATGAGCCGCAACCTAGAGACAAATATAACCAAAAGACATGTGCAAGTTTGACGTTAAAAAGAGATGTGAGTTTCCCTCAATAAGACAGCATCCCAGCGACAAAATATATGTATGAATGAACTATTCACTTGACTCATGCTACAAATATTTGTTTTCTCTCTCAATTTTTTGGTATTTTCCAATAATAAAAATTACTGTTCGCATGCAATAGTTAATACTGATGAAAAGTGGCATTAAACACTTCAAATCGATAAATCCATCATTGTTTATTTCAGACGTGTTCTACACCGATCATTGGTTTGGTAAACAAGAATCTATTAACTGGAATTGTTATTTCACTAGAGCAATGCTTTGCAGCACATACTTGTTACTATATCTTTTGCATTATGACTGTAATATTTGCCGCTGGTCATGAAGCAGTGTCATGGAAATTAATGATTTCTTGTATATTTCTAACAAAAGATACTTTTAAACCCGGAGTATGATGAACACGTCAATCAACTTTATGGAAAGAAAAAACAACGATATATGAAAAAATTAGTATAAAGGGTTGGAAGAATAAAACAATATAGGTAGGACCTGTTTTTTTAAGGTCTTTGTGTCCATCACAAATAATGTGTGGTGACCTTTTGTTTGTAAGTCTATACTATGTTAAACTTTTTTTTAAGTCAGGTAAACTTGTCATACAACTTTAGGTCGACACCATTATATATAGAATTTTTATTTTCAAAATGACAGGGTATTTTATATGTCAAAGAATTTCCAAAATTCTGTGAATGTATCGCGCAATCTCTATTTCAATGCATCATTCTGTAGTTAAGAAGACATGTCGTCGTGTAGCACAACTTGTTTTACACTAACTGTTTCTGTAAAGTTAATATGGGCAAAATTGACCAAAACTAGCATTAAAGTTAAGTCCCTGCTAAACTAAAGTCTTCATGTTTCAGCTCTGGAGTTCCAAGTGAAGACATTTTTTTGGCTTCATACATTTGAGGTATACAGTTACTGAATGATGAAAAAGATGAAAATCTCTGGAACATATTGACATATACTCGACTGTTAACATATTTGAACTGCTTAAATATTTAAATGGCGTCAATAGACACGTTGGAAAAGTCGCAAATTTTTAACCTACGATGTTCTATTTCATTTGTTAAATAGACAGATTTGCCATCCATACAAATCTGACACTTAAATCTACAATGCCATCTGAAAAAAACTAATGTTTAAAATTGAGGGTAATCTTCCCTATAAAAGAAATAGTATAACTAATCATTTTAAGCCATTGGTGTCCCCCTAAAAGACACAGTACTTATAGTTTACATTCATAAACATGACAGGAACTATATTTATAGACAACCGAAATACGAGCGACAAAACAATCATTCTTTTTTCATTTTTTTAAATAAGACCATTTCTTCTTTTTTGTATAAGGTCCATTTATCTTCTCTTCATCTTTTATCAGATACGAAATAACACCTTGAACTGCATGTTTGAAAATTGACAATGTCCATCAAAAACAAGTGTGGTGTAAACGTCAATGAGCCGCAACCTAGCGACAAATATATCCAAAAGACATGTGCAAGTTTGACGTTAACAAGAGATGTGAGTTTCCCTCAATAAGACAGCATCCCAGCGACAAAATATATCTATGAATGAACTATTCACTTGACTCATGCTACAAATATTTGTTTTCTCTCTCAATTTTTTGGTATTTTCCAATAATAAAAATTACTGTTCGCATGCAATAGTTAATACTGATGAAAAGTGGCATTAAACACTTCAAATCGATAAATCCATCATTGTTTATTTCAGACGTGTTCTACACCGATCATTGGATTGGTAAACAAGAATCTATTAACTGGAATTGTTATTTCACTAGAGCAATGTTTTGCAGCACATACTTGTTACTATATCTTTTGCATTATGACTGTAGTATTTGCCGCTGGTCATGAAGCAGTGTCATGGAAATTAATAATTTCTTGTATATTTCTAACAAAAGAAACTTTTAAACCCGGAGTATGATGAACACGTCAATCAATTTTATGGAAAGAAAAAAAAAACGATATATGAAAAAATTAGTATAAAGGGTTGGAAGAATAAAACAATATAGGTAGGACCTGTTTTTTAAGGTCTTCGTGTCCATCACAAATAATGTGTGGTGACCTTTTGTTTGTAAGTCTATTCTATGTTAATTTTTTTTTAAGTTAAAGTAAACTTGTCATACAACTTTAGGTCGACACCATTATATATAGAATTTTTATTTTCAAAATGACAGGGTATTTTATATGTCAAAGAATTTCCAAAATTCTGTGAATGTATCGCGCAATCTCTATTTCAATGCATCATTCTGTAGTTAAGAAGACATGTCGTCGTGTAGCACAACTGTTTTACACTAACTGTTTCTGTAAAGTTAATATGGGCAAAATTGACCAAAAACTAGCATTAGAGTTAAGTCCCTGCTAAACTAAAGTCTTCATGTTTCAGCTCTGGAGTTCCCAGTGAAGACATTTTTTTGGCTTCATACATTTGAGGTATACAGTTACTGAATGATGAAAAAGATGAAAATCTCTGGAACATATTGACATATACTCGACTGTTAACATATTTGAACTGCTTAAATATTTAAATGGCGTCAATAGACACATTGGAAAAGTCGCAAATTTTTAACCTACGATGTTCTATTTCATTTGTTAAATAGACAGATTTGCCATCCATACAAATCTGACACTTAAATCCACAATGCCATCTGAAAAAAAACTAATGTTTAAAATTGAGGGTAATCTTCCCTATAAAAGAAATAGTATAACTAATCATTTTAAGCCATTGATGTCCCCCTAAAAGACACAGTACTTATAGTTTACATTCAGAAACATGACAGGAACTATATTTATAGACAACCGAAATACGAGCGACAAAACAAGTCATTCTTTTTTCATTTTTTTAAATAAGACCATTTCTTCTTTTTTGTGTAAGGTCCTTTTATCTTCTTTTCATCTTTTATCAGATACGAAATAACACCTTGAACTGCATGTTTGAAAATTGACAATGTCCATCAAAAACAAGTGTGGTGTAAACGTCAATGAGCCGCAACCTAGCGACAAATATAACCAAAAGACATGTGCAAGTTTGACGTTAAAAAGTGATGTGAGTTTCCCTCAGTAAGACAGCATCCCAGCGACAAAATATATGTATGAATGAACTATTCACTTGACTCATGCTACAAATATTTGTTTTCTCTCTCAATTGTTTTGGTATTTTCCAATAATAAAAATTACTGTTCGCATGCAATAGTTAATACTGATGAAAAGTGGCATTAAACACTTCAAATCGATAAATCCATCATTGTTTATTTCAGACGTGTTCTACACCGATCATTGGTTTGGTAAACAAGAATCTATTAACTGGAATTGTTATTTCACTAGAGCAATGTTTTGCAGCACATACTTGTTACTATATCTTTTGCATTATGACTGAAATATTTGCCGCTGGTCATGAAGCAGTGTCATGGAAATTAATGATGTCTTGTATATTTCTAACAAAAGATACTTTTAAACCCGGAGTATGATGAACACGTTAATCAACTTTATGGAAAAAAAAACAACTATTTATGAAAAAAATAGTACAAAGGGTTGGAAGAATAAAACAATATAGGTAGGACCTGTTTTTTAAGGTCTTTGTGTCCATCACAAATAATGTGTGGTGACCTTTTGTTTGTAAGTCTATACTATGTTAAACTTTTTTTTAAGTTAAAGTAAACTTGTCATACAACTTTAGGTCGACACCATTATATATAGAATTTTTATTTTCAAAATGACAGGGTATTTTATATGTCAAAGAATTTCCAAAATTCTGTGAATGTATCGCGCAATCTCTATTTCAATGCATCATTCTGTAGTTAAGAAGACATGTCGTCGTGTAGCACAACTGTTTTACACTAACTGTTTCTGTAAAGTTAATATGGGCAAAATTGACCAAAACTAGCATTAGAGTTAAGTCCCTGCTAAACTAAAGTCTTCATGTTTCAGCTCTGGAGTTCCCAGTGAAGACATTTTTTTGGCTTCATACATTTGAGGTATACAGTTACTGAATGATGAAAAAGATGAAAATCTCTGGAACATATTGACATATACTCGACTGTTAACATATTTGAACTGCTTAAATATTTAAATGGCGTCAATAGACACATTGGAAAAGTCGCAAATTTTTAACCTACGATGTTCTATTTCATTTGTTAAATAGACAGATTTGCCATCCATACAAATCTGACACTTAAATCCACAATGCCATCTGAAAAAAAACTAATGTTTAAAATTGAGGGTAATCTTCCCTATAAAAGAAATAGTATAACTAATCATTTTAAGCCATTTATGTCCCCCTAAAAGACACAGTACTTATAGTTTACATTCATAAACATGACAGGAACTATATTTATAGACAACCGAAATACGAGCGACAAAACAAGTCATTCTTTTTTCATTTTTTTTTAAATAAGACCATTTCTTCTTTTTTGTATAAGGTCCTTTTATCTTCTTTTCATCTTTTATCAGATACGAAATAACACCTTGAACTGCATGTTTGAAAATTGACAATGTCCATCAAAAACAAGTGTGGTGTAAACGTCAATGAGCCGCAACCTAGCGACAAATATATCCAAAAGACATGTGCAAGTTTGACGTTAAAAAGAGATGTGAGTTTCCCTCAATAAGACAGCATCCCAGCGACAAAATATATGTATGAATGAACTATTCACTTGACTCATGCTACAAATATTTGTTTTCTCTGTCAATTTTTTGGTATTTTCCAATAATAAAAATTACTGTTCGCATGCAATAGTTAATACTGATGAAAAGTGGCATTAAACACTTCAAATCGATAAATCCATCATTGTTTATTTCAGACGTGTTCTACACCGATCATTGGATTGGTAAACAAGAATCTATTAACTGATTGTTATTTCACTAGAGCAATGTTTTGCAGCACATACTTGTTACTATATCTTTTGCATTATGACTGTAGTATTTGCCGCTGGTCATGAAGCAGTGTCATGGAAATTAATGATTTCTTGTATATTTCTAACAAAAGATACTTTTAAACCCGGAGTATGATGAACACGTCAATCAACTTTATGGAAAGAAAAAAAAACGATATATGAAAAAATTAGTATAAAGGGTTGGAAGAATAAAACAATATAGGTAGGACCTGTTTTTAAGGTCTTTGTGTCCATCACAAATAATGTGTGGTGACCTTTTGTTTGTAAGTCTATTCTATGTTATTTTTTTTTTAAGTTACAGTAAACTTGTCATACAACTTTAGGTCGACACCATTATATATAGAATTTTTATTTTCAAAATGACAGCGTATTTTATATGTCAAAGAATTTCCAAAATTCTGTGAATGTATCGCGCAATCTCTATTTCAATGCATCATTCTGTAGTTAAGAAGACATGTCGTCGTGTAGCACAACTGTTTTACACTAACTGTTTCTGTAAAGTTAATATGGGCAAAATTGACCAAAAACTAGCATTAGAGTTATGTCCCTGATAAACTAAAGTCTTCATGTTTCAGCTCTGGAGTTCCCAGTGAAGACATTTATTTGGCTTCATGCATTTGAGGTATACAGTTACTGAATGATGAAAAAGATGAAAATCTCTGGAACATATTGAAATATACTCGACTGTTAACATATTTGAACTGCTTAAATATTTAAATGGCGTCAATAGACACATTGGAAAAGTCGCAAATTTTTAACCTACGATGTTCTATTTCATTTGTTAAATAGACAGATTTGCCATCCATACAAATCTGACACTTAAATCCACAATGCCATCTGAAAAAAACTAATGTTTAAAATTGAGGGTAATCTTCCCTATAAAAGAAATAGTATAACTAATCATTTTAAGCCATTGATGTCCCCCTAAAAGACACAGTACTTATAGTTTACATTCAGAAACATGACAGGAACTATATTTATAGACAACCGAAATACGAGCGACAAAACAAGTCATTCTTTTTTCATTTTTTTTAAATAAGACCATTTCTTCTTTTTTGTGTAAGGTCCTTTTATCTTCTTTTCATCTTTTATCAGATACGAAATAACACCTTGAACTGCATGTTTGAAAATTGACAATGTCCATCAAAAACAAGTGTGGTGTAAACGTCAATGAGCCGCAACCTAGCGACAAATATAACCAAAAGACATGTGCAAGTTTGACGTTAAAAAGAGATGTGAGTTTCCCTCAATAAGACAGCACCCCAGCGACAAAATATATGTATGAATGAACTATTCACTTGACTCATGCTACAAATATTTGTTTTCTCTCTCAATTTTTGGGTATTTTCCAATAATAAAAATTACTGTTCGCATGCAATAGTTAATACTGATGAAAAGTGGCATTAAGCACTTCAAATCGATAAATCCATCATTGTTTATTTCAGACGTGTTCTACACCGATCATTGGTTTGGTAAACAAGAATCTATTAACTGGAATTGTTATTTCACTAGAGCAATGTTTTGCAGCATATACTTGCTACTATATCTTTTGCATTATGACTGTAATATTTGCCGCTGGTCATGAAGCAATGTCATGGAAATTAATGATTTCTTGTATATTTCAAACAAAAGATACTTTTAAACCCGGAGTATGATGAACACGTCAATCAACTTTATGGAAAGAAAAAAAAACCCGATATATGAAAAAAATAGTATAAAGGGTTGGAAGAATAAAAGAATATGGGTAGGACCTGCTTTTTAAGGTCTTTGTGTCCATCACAAATAATGTGTGGTGACCTTTTGTTTGTAAGTCTATACTATGTTAAACTTTTTTTTAAGTTAAAGTAAACTTGTCATACAACTTTAGGTCGACACCATTATATATAGAATTTTTATTTTCAAAATGACAGGGTATTTTATATGTCAAAGAATTTCCAAAATTCTGTGAATGTATCGGGCAATCTCTATTTCAATGCATCATTCTGTAGTTAAGAAGACATGTCGTCGTGTAGCACAACTGTTTTACACTAACTGTTTCTGTAAAGTTAATATGGGCAAAATTGACCAAAACTAGCATTAGAGTTAAGTCCCTGCTAAACTAAAGTCTTCATGTTTCAGCTCTGGAGTTCCCAGTAAAGACATTTTTTTGGCTTCATACATTTGAGGTATACAGTTACTGAATGATGAAAAAGATGAAAATCTCTGGAACATATTGACATATACTCGACTGTTAACATATTTGAACTGCTTAAATACTTAAATGGCGTCAATAGACACATTGGAAAAGTCGCAAATTTTTAACCTACGATGTTCTATTTCATTTGTTAAATAGACAGATTTGCCATCCATACAAATCTGACACTTAAATCCACAATGCCACCTGAAAAAAACTAATGTTTAAAATTGAGGGTAATCTTCCCTATAAAAGAAATAGTATAACTAATCATTTTAAGCCATTGATGTCCCCCTAAAAGACACAGTACTTATAGTTTACATTCATAAACATGACAGGAACTATATTTATAGACAACCAAAATACGAGCGACAAAACAAGTCATTCTTTTTTCATTTTTTAAATAAGACCATTTCTTCTTTTTTGTATAAGGCCCTTTTATCTTCTCTTCATCTTTTATCAGATACGAAATAACACCTTGAACTGCATGTTTGAAAATTGACAATGTCCATCAAAAACAAGTGTGGTGTAAACGTCAATAAGCCGCCATTGAAAGTCCCAACTATGTACTGGCTTGCGAAGCTACACAAAACACCTTACAAATATAGATTTATTTCGTCTACAAGCCATTGTTCCACTACTAAATTGTCTATTATTCTTACCAGCACACTTGGTACAATTAAAAACCTGATAATAAATTGTTCAAATAAGGCCTTCGAAAATAGTGGAATTAATTACTTTTGGAGTGTCAAGAACTTGTTGGAAGTACTTGATAAATTGCATGCTTATATTGGTGATTTTAAATCTGTTCAAAGTTTTGATTTTTCTACCCTGTATACCACATTGCCTCACATTCTCATTAAGAAAAAATTCACACACCTAATTAAATGGGCATTTAAAAAGTCAGAATGTGAATATATATGTTCAAACTCTTTTAGGTCATTTTTTAGTAGCAATAAACAAAAAAACTATGTCAATTGGACATGCTTTGATACTATATATGCCCTTGAATTTTTACTAGATAACATCTTTGTTCGCTTTGGGGATTCCGTATATCGTCAGATTATCAGAATTCCAATGGGGACTAACTGTGCACCACTTATTGCGTACCTGTTTTTGTATTGCTATGAGATACAATTTATGACAAAAATAAGCAAAGACCCATCGACACAACATCTGATAAACTAATTTAATAATACTTTTAGATATTTGGATGATATTTTGGCTCTCAATAATGACGACTTCAGTATGTATATTAAAGAAATTTATCTTGTTGAACTTACTTTAAATAAAGCTAATACTAACAATGGCCACTGTCCTTTCCTCGATCTTGATATCTATATCACTAACGGAAAGCTGAGTACTAGAATTTATGATAAAAGAGATGATTTTTCATTTCCTATCGTTAATTAACCATTTTTAGATGGTGACGTTCCCTTGTGACCATCTTACGGTGTTTATATATCTCAACTTGTACGATTCGCTCGTGTATGTAACAATGTTTTAGATTTTAACGAGAGAAATTTATGTATTACTGAAAAATTATTACTCCAGGGTTTTCGATATCACAAACTAGTCAAAACATTTACTAAATTTTATCATCGATATAAGGACATCATTCGTAAATATAGCTCAACATGCAGACTTCTTATACGTTCAGGTATTTCACATCCAATTTTTTATGGAAATATTCTTTATAAAGCACAAAGGTGTCAGTATTCACCTCAAAAACTAACAAAACCTTTGAATAGACTTATTAAGAAGGGATATAGTTACGATACTGTTGTCAGGTCATTAAAGATTGCATATTTTGGCGTTAATATTGATTCACTTATAGGGTCTTTGCATCGGAACTAAACACATTTATTCAAAAACCAGTTGTTGGCATGACACGGGTTATGTTCTTCTCATATATGTTATGATGGTATGATACTAAACCCCTAACGGGAAGGATTGTGCCTGATGTTCATATGATGTAATCATAATCTTTCAGTCAGTTTAATTGAAGTCTGGAGCTGGCATGTCAGTTAACTGCTAGTAGTCTGTTGTTATTTATGTATTATTGTCATTTTGTTTATTTTCTTTGGTTACATCTTCTGACATCAGACTCGGACTTCTCATGAACTGAATTTTAATGTGCGTATTTGGGGGGGGGGGGGTTTAACCCCGCAACATTTTTGCGCCTGTTCCAAGTCAGGAGCCTCTGGCCTTTGTTAGTCTTGAATCATTTTAATTTTAGTTTCTTGTGTACAATTTGGAAATTAGTATGGCGTTCATAATTACTGAACTAGTATATATTTGTTTAGGGGCCAGTTGAAGGACGCCTCCGGGTGCGGTAATTTCTCGCTACATTGAAGACCTGTTGGTGACCTTCTGCTGTTGTTTTTTTCTATGGTCGTGTTGTTGTCTCTTTGGCACATTCCCCATTTCCATTCTCAATTTTACTTATAACACTTACTAATAAACTTCTTTACCGAAATATTTGTCTAAACTTGATATATTTATTTGTTATAAAAACACTTTACGTAGCCTTATAAACCCCTTATCAAGACTTGTCCATCATCATTACCGAACACATAATTCATTTAAAAAATTTGCCACTGGTCTTCACTCAAACAACGATTTACTTATAAATGCATTACTGAAAAAGGGTGAGGTTAATTGTTTGTTTGTGTAGTATCTCAGATTCGTTTAAATCAATTAGAAATAATAAAAAAAAATTTATTACACCCACCCTTTCCAAATATTCCTTGGAGAAAAAATACCATTTGAAACAAATAGAAAAGATAGAAATGTAGTGATCCTTAACATCGCAATTATTTTTCTTCGTCTGTAAGCACGCTGATGCAGCCTACGTTTTTAATGCGTAATCGAGACATCTTTAAACTACTGCAAATCATCCAAAATGACTTTCTTAAAGGAGCAACCACTTTACTTTAAAAAAAATGGCGGGGAATTCTGAGTCAGAATTTTTATATTTAGGTTTTTTTTCCGATGGTACCAATTAAATATTAAACACTATAATGTATGGGGAAACTTTGGATTCAGAATATTTGTTCATTCTTATCATCTGAATGACCCGATTTAAAAATATTTTTTTTAATCAAATCGTGGAAAAGTCCATCCTCCTTTTTTTTTTTTTTAAGTCAAATGGTCGTTCCCTAACTGCCAGAAAAGTTGTTCGAAAATTTGGTTCTACGTAATAAACATTTAATTGACATATAGTTTACAAGTGTGAACAAATCTTATGTACAGGTAGCTAAACAAGGTGTATAGATGTGAACAAATTAAATGTGAAACTAGTGTACATTACACTAAACCAAATGTAAACATGATTACTCTACACGACGTTTGGTGTGAACACGGCCTTAAACAGATCAATTAGATTTTTTGTGTGTGCAGTACTCCAGTCAATCTATCAAAAATTGTCAAATCTGAAACAAAATTCCAACAACTGTAAAAGTTGTCACATTTTTGAATCTATGATTAGTTTATTTGAAGTAATTTATAAGTCCTTCACGAAATATCAAATGTTATTCCACAGCAGAAATAGAGGTGCTCAATTCAACATAACTGGGTTCGAAAAACGGGTAAATTATTGGACAAAAAACCTCATACAACTGAAGTAAATTTGTAAGTATACAAAAACTTCATGTCTATTTACTGAATTTGCTATATTTATTACTGAATAAAAAAACCTGATAATAGTATACATTCATTAGCTGAAGGACGCCTCCGGGTGCGGGAATTTCTCGCTACATTGAAGACCTGTTGGTGACCCTCTGCTGTTGTTTTTTATTTAGTCGGGTTGTTGTCTCTTTGACACATTCCCCATTTCCATTCTCAATTTTATCTTTTCCATATTTCAATGTAGTTGCAAGAGTATAACGTATTATTCTGTCTTTAAATCTAATGATAAAAGGCTATGCTATTTGGGTGTTTTGCCTTTTTTTTTTTGTCTCCAAATTTGTAAAGCATATTTATTTTAATTATTATTGTTGTTGTTTCTCATTGATTTATGTTTTGCATGTTTGACGCTGTCTTTTGCATGTTTTGTTACAATTGTTTTTGGTTCGTTGTTTAAAGATAGATTAGGATGCTGCGTTGGATGAACACATAGATAATCATATCAAATCTGATAATTTGTAATTTCCGAAAATAATATTGAACTGTAAAACAATAGAGGACAAGCACCAAGTGATGAAAAGATCTTGAACCGTCTTTTTCTATAAACAGACGAGTGTGAAAAACTGTCCCATTGCAGTAATATCCTATTTTATTAATAGTGTTAATAATGAATCAAGATTTTGTCTTCAACTATAGACAACTGTCTACACGAGTTATCAATTTTGTACAACATTGCACAGGATCCAATAGGCTTAACATACACTAAATTTTATTCATCATCAAAAAAGAAATTGCGTAATGAAAAAACGAAACAAATAAATAAAACCAAAGGCCTGAAGGCCAACTTTCTCGTCATGGGAAAACTACCATATTGTAAATAAAATTATAGCTCCGTTGTGTTTTCAAGTAATTGTATATTACTAGCGTTCGGACATCATTGTATTTGCAATTTCCGGATGGAGTAAATCCACAAACAGAGTTTTGAATGCACCTTATTCATGATTCATTATTTATTCTATAGTGTTTGTGCCAATGATAATAAAAAAAACATGGAAGATGCGTACAATTTTATTTATTCTTTGTTGGATGCAACAGGTCTTCATTTCACACATCAGTAGCCTGCAATGTTAAAATATACAATTTATTACTACAATTGTTATGATAAACAACCAATCTACACACATAAAAAGTTAGTTCAGACAATATTAACTTTAATAAGGAACTCTTGAATTGTATTTACATCATAACGTGCAGATAGAACGAATCCGGTTCAATGTGTGCGCCTTTTCAAAGACCTACATAAAGTTTCCGTGAAAAACCGAAAGAGTCGAAATCGTATAACAAGATAAAACAATGAAGCAGTCATAAGTGGACATTAGGTAGAAGTCAAGAGAATTTTCATATATTATTATCTCTAGTAGTAATAAAATTTAGTGAAACCTGTTTTAAGAGACCACTTAAGGGAGAGCAAACATATGGTCTCTTAATACAGGCGGTCTTATACTACAGGTTCCATTTATATGATATAAACTACAGAGTGATCTAACATTGGTGGTCTTTTTGGTGGTTATTGCTTAATACAGTAATAGTACCGTTTAGATAATTCGCTCACAGTCAATGCAAACCTATTCAGTATATATTATGAGTGATCGGCATTTTTTTTCAACCTGATATCATCAACTTATACTGTTTTTCTTAAAGCTACTGAATAGTAGTTACTATTGATTAAAAGACTAAACAATACTGAATAAATAATTAAATATTTGTTTTAAATGATGTTAAGATTGAAATGAACGTTTCAAACAAACTTTCATTTTTTTCTACTTTATTAAATCATACTAACTTATATTTTACAACCGCGATGTTGAAATAAAACAACTACGAGTTGACTCATTCTGCTCCAATTAAAAGAAGTGTATTTTTCTCATTCTATATCAACAAATACTTACAAAAATGACTTTCACATACATAATAGAATTCAGTTGCGCATGGATAATCTAGCCATAAATAGGTGCCTGATACATCATTCCACAGTTATGAGTTGTACCTTTCTTCCCCCAACCATTGTGCCATGCTGTAAAGGACGCGATTGTTTGGTCATAGCTCCAACGGAATTCCCCTTCCTTTAGGTCAGTTATTCCTATTCAGTAGCGATTTTTTTCTAAAATGAAATTGTATTTTAGCTTTGTCTGAAACGGAATTTTATTCATAAAGTGAAACACACTTTACATACATGATAAAGTATGTGTTTCATAGCATATACAGTTTAATTGTATAATCAATTCTATACGAATATCTTGTAAGACTCATTTACTCTCGAATATTTTTATCTGGAAAACCCAATGAGAGCATTTGAAAGTCAGACATGTAAAAACTTTTCAAAGTGGTATTTTTGAAAAATACTAAGTACTCAGCTGATGATATTTAGACGGTTGTGTTGTTTCAATGCTTTTATTATTCAGTGATGAATGGTCAATTCGTTTAAAGTTTAACTATAAAAAAAAGTTACTTTACATACTTGGTCTTTTGTCAAATATCCATTTGTTTTCGGTTGAATCTTCTATTTTTGCTAAATGTCCTCCAATTTGTTTGCATTGTTGCTACAATATTAGTAGAAATGAATTGACAACAGCATAAAATGAAATATAACCTCCTGGAGAATAATCAGATATAATTTAACAAACATGTTTAAATACAAGGCGTAATCAATTTTATCAAAAGATTAAAAATGTTTGCACACACTGTATAACATCTTACCTCCGATTTAAACCAAGAAAGTTTTTCGCTTCCAAAGTAGTAACAATGTCCATTGTGTTTATACCATTGTTTTTCTTAAATAGAAAAAAGTACATTTTAAATCTTATCATCATCTACCATAAGTATTATTATAAAATGTGATGTTATTTTTTTCTTTTTATGACATAACATGCATGTATATCAACTTTATTTTATCATCAATAGCATTACTGTCGTCGGATTACAAATAATATTTTACTATTATAGTAAAACAAAAGTCCATACAAATACAACTCGGGCTCATGTTAAAAAATCTGGCTTATATACATGGCATACACTTGTTACAAAATTGCGTTTGGTAAAGTGCACATACGATTCTTATAATCATTTTTAAAGAAATATCTATTGTTTGCAACAATCTATGGAATTTGTAGTCATGAGTTTTCTTAAGAATTTATTACCTGGTCAAAAGATGTTCAGACAAACCGTTGCTATACTTAACATTTTGATTATACCGGTGTATCTTAATGATACGGTAGAGTGTACAATGTATATAACGCCTTTCCATTCAAACTGTGATACCATGTGAATATCTGAATTATAATTTGCTATGCGTATTTTTTTCTTGCAAATATTAATATTATACCTGTTAAACTTGACGAATAAATCGGAATTCAACTAAGAATTGGCGAAAAATTATCAGCAGATATTTAATTATGATTTCGTTCTTTTACAATCGTTAAAATCTCATTTTGAATAAGCTTTTTTCGTTGTCATCAGCAATTCATCGATATTTTTAACTTCACAAGTTTTGGACTAGAACATCACTGAAGATACATTGGTTGTCGAGATGTGTATCTAGAACATTAAACAAATGATTTATATTTATACCGATATTCAAGTGTCTTTTACATTTCTAATTGTTTTGAACTTGACGCGTACTACCAAACAAAAAACATCAGAAACACGTGACTTGGTCGGTGTGCAAAGTCGGTACTTTGATAATTCTTATTTGGGTCATTTTAAAAAAATGTCGAATTTTAAAAGTTATTTATTCAAACAACCCTCTATCATGTCTATATGTAAATCAAAATAAACAGTACTAAAAGAACAACATATTGAAAGATGCAATCGTAATAATGTCATACAAGAATATCTTGAAAGATTTTTTTTATAGGTGGTACAATATTTTGTCTCTCCTGTTCCCATTTTCAAGTTTTGGGTTATTAAGAATAGGTTTAGATAAAATTTAAAGCTTGTTTTACGTAGCCAATTAGATGGTTTTCAGGAGAATAAACTTCTATATATATTCATTCTGTAAAATAATAGATTATTTGCGAACTTTCAAGGTTGTACTGAAAAATGCCTCTAAAAATTGGTTTTTAAAGGTTGTAAAAATTACCTCCAGTAATGCAAGTCTAAGATAGCAATTCATAATGTTGGGCAATTTTTCTCTCTTTCAAATAAACCCAACATCACCTAAATCCCTCATAAGCTAGTTTATTTTTCTCTTTATTTCAGTGGTAACAGGAACGTACGTTTATGATAAATTACTATATAAAAGTCTATCCTGTATCCTTTTTGTCTATCCTGTTACCGAAATCAGTATTTGCAAATGCTTAATTGGGAACATTAAGACGTTATAACCTTAAGATGAGTTAAAAAAAACGAAATATTTCATTCGTTTTGCAACTATATGGTAAGATAAAAAATTTCACCACGTTTCTGTCTACAATTGTCTATCCTGTTACTGTAACCAAACCAACCGTAGTAACAGGATAGACAAATGTCTTCATTTTTGAATGCTGTTGTGAAATAACTACTCCATTTGGTGAAGTGATCATGGTTTTCTATTGTGAATTTGGTTTCAACACGTTATTGCTTTTTTACAAGTATACTGTTGGTGTAATTAATCAAAATTGTTGGTAACAGCATAGACATGAAAAAGTACCCTCTATTTTTTTCACTAAATGTCTTGAAATTTCATTTCTATCCACTCTCGTTCAAGAAACGTGGCGTTTTAAATGTAAAGGAAACTTTGCACTTTTGAAATCAACACTGACTGATTCAATATTCATAGGGAGAACAATTTAACGGCTGATTCAATTAGCGTTAACAGGATGTACTTGCACTTCTCGTACGCCGATTGACTTTAGTTTGTAGATAATATGTTACATATATTGATAAAAGAGCTACGATTTTCCGTTAGAGTAATTATAAACGTTCTTATCAATCCCTTTTGCAGATATCAAGGAGATCAGAAAATCGGAAAAAATCACTTGAAATATGTTTTTCTGACACTGTATGCACAGAAATACCCAAAAGTCGGACTTAAATACATTTTAATCTTATCAAAATAGTTGAAATCGTGCTTATTATTAATGTTCTGAATAATAAATCCGACTAGCTTTCATTCAAACCATTACAACTGAAATTCCCGTTAGACAAATTTTAGCATGGATGTACTGAAAATTCTACATTTTTTGAAAATGACGCATTTAATTATCACAATGAAAGAAGATGTTTGAGTTAAATGGCAATGAAATAAAAATCTGATTTTCTGTCTGCTTCGGTTTGACATGTTCTGAACATATTCTGCAAAATATTTTTTATATATTTAGTAAGAATTGAAAAAAAAGTTTCAATCAATTTAAAAAAAAGTAGTTTTACTTACTTTTAAAATCGGAAACTTTTTATATATTTAGTAAGAATTGAAAAAAAAGTTTCAATCAATTTAAAAAAAAGTGGTTTTACTTACTTTTAAAATCGGAAACTAATGATTCCATGTCGTCATCTAACTTTTTCAATTAATTTTTTATGTTTTTTCCTAGATCTGTCAATGCTTTTCTGGTCGCTTCAAATTTTGTCTTTGTATCGGTTGACAAGCATGGTAGCGCAATTACATCTTTTAATATCACTCCAATTATACACAGAGCGATCATTGACGTTAATCCCATTGTGTAACTGATGCTAAAAGGGTATTTGGAATGGCGATTAAATGTTTATAGCATATAGGCTCACATCATTATTCAATATGATTCACAATTCAAACGATATTATCTGTAAAGTTAATGAACACTCAGTGTGATATTTCTTAATGTTCACTTAAAGACATACTTGTAATCTTCAATATTGTAAAATGAGTATAACAGTCTTTGAATCTGATCATGAGGGCAGTTTTCCGTTTAAATCTTGTTAGAATAATATAGAATATAGAACAGTAGTTATTTTGTTTGGCTAAAAAGAAGTTGACAGAAAATCTCCTTACCTGCCAAATAAGCAAATAATTTATTTGTTAATATATATACAATATTAATTTTTATACAACCTACCGAAAATCTTAACAGTATGTCTTTGCAAATACTCTGTTTGCAATTGTGAAATGCAAACTGTAAAATATATAGACCCTTCTTTCAAAAAAGTCTGAAAAAAAATCGATGATTAAACATGTGTCGTCTGTACAGGTATCACACTATCAGTGTCATATTGCATTCGATTCTCGGAAATATTTAGGGAAGTAAACTTTATGTAAGAATCAATATTATCTTTTTGGAAGATCTTTTGTCATAGTACGGGTGATATAGGGTAGAACTAATAACAATTCAATTAAGATGCATGTATTAATTTTGTTTCATCTTCAGTTTTTTTACCAAAATATCCACGAAATTATGTCTACCTTTTTCAGCGAAAATAATTACTTAGAGCATACCGTTGAATAGTACTTAGTATAGTTTTGAAAATGGGATTGGTAGACTATAATAAAAAAAGAACTAAAATGAATGTCTTCATTCCCGAACCATAGGTTGCAAGGGAAGCCTAAAACATATGCAATTAAATGTGTGACCGACTTGGTGGTTCGATCGCTCATTTGCCGCAAACGACCAATGACTGTCTTTGGGTTTAAAAGTGGTCGGCAGATCCGGAATTTATCAAATACGCTTGACATATATTGCATGCATGACGGGACACGCTAAACCTTTCGACGCAACCGGTATTTTTCCTTTTAAAGTTTATTCCATTCAAACAGTTTATGCTGTTTGCCTTCGTTTTTATCTTCTCGTTTTATTTGTTAAATATCAATATCAGTACAAAGATAGTTAAAATAATGTAAGTAACACATTTTTGCTTAACTTAGGAGGTCCAAGTAAATTCAACTGGTCAAAAGCTATTAGTTTTACCAAATTCTTGTTAAAGATTATTTTCGAAGTCCATTATAAGTGACTGGATTTATTATTGTCTATCCCGTCAAAATCATAGATGTTTTGATGTCAAAATATTATCCCAATTTCCCACTTCTTTTTGAAGCAAAACAGTCACGGAAATTGACAAATGCACATGAAACTAACAACATGTTTGGAAAGACTTGTTATTATATATGTATGTTAAGAAACTTTTTAAAAATTAACAGTTCTCAACGGTTTTCAGAACCATTATGAAAAAACCTTATTCCACTATTTCAGAGGTAAATAGACTTCTATGTTGATGCAAATGCTACTGAGCACAGACAAGTCTCAATAAGCATGGACCTTGCTAGTCACAACTGGCTTTTGAAAAAAAATAAAATCTTCTTTAAAGAATTTCGAAAACGATTTATTCGCTAATTAAGGTGTCGATGTTTTCAATATGTATAATATAGTCCGCTGGGCTTTAACTCTACAGGAGCGAAACTGCGAGCGTCGACAGAGTAAATGCCAGACTTTTAGTTTATTTCCGAAGATATGCGTTTCGTCTACCTTAACCAAACCATTGCAAACTATACGTGCCAAAATGTATAGCTTACGTTACTAAGTCTGTCCTGAAAAAAAAATGTAATAAATGTGCCAGCTAAAAACAACTGTTTTTATTAAGCAGACCAACACGTTCACAGTACAGCTACCAACAAGACATACTATTTGACTGATAAAGATGCTCGAGAATTTCAAAAACATCACACTTAAAGACTGGTTTTCCTATTAGACCTAGTTTATGTTGAGACATGCAGTAAATTGAAAATTTCACAACTTGCGATGATTTTGAAATTTATTTACTAGTCATCTGTTAATACTGATTGTAAAACATTATTTAAAAAAAATGATGTGGTGCATTTATCATTAGGTAGATAGTAATTAATAAATAAATAATGATATTGTATTGGAAACAAAATTCTTGATTCAAATGCAAGGAAATCATTTGAGGACTAAACATTGCCATTATTAATTTATAAAATATTAAAATGTCAATAATTGCAGCTGAATTCATATCCTGGATATTCTCTTAAAAAAAACTGTGGCGATGTTTGCGAAGTGTGTTTTTAGTTATTAGAAATTTCAATTATTAAATCTTTAAATCCATATATAGATAGATTGTATATGTTTTAAGCAATCTAAATTATACAAATGGTAATACTGTATAACAACAACAATAACAACAATAACAACAACAACAATAATAACAACAACAACAACAACAATAACAACAACAACAACAACAATAACAACAACAACAACAACAACAATAACAACAACAACAACACCTATGACCCAGACTACAAACACTTCAAAGTTAACGATGTATTTATTTATTTTTCACCTTTTTTTTTTAATCAAACAGAACTTTCGTCATTTCAAACTGTGACAAGAATATTATTATAGCGATCAATACAACAAAAAATGTATATCAATTTTAGAATGGTGTGCATATAGGTGATTATTGAATAAATATTTTATATTTTGATAAAACAAAATGCTTGATTCAAGTCTTATCAAGTGACAAAAGAAAAATAACACAAACAATTCAAATAAGGACAGTTGTTATAAACTTACGTTTTTGACACTCATCTATTTATTTTCATCTATTGATTGGTACATGTATGCACAAATACATGTGTAACGTTAACGATTGACCTATATTGTTCTTACTATTCACAAATAGGTATTCGTAAACCTTAAAAATGAATGATTTTTATAATGATTTAAAACAAAATGTTTTTTTGAAAACCAGTTTGGCCGTTATAAATATATTTTGATACCTTGATTAATTGTGTATCACAATATTTTATAGCTTCATGCATTAAAATCTTAAAAGAGACATGAAATGAACCAAATAATAGGATAAGTACAATGAAACAATGTTTGAATATATATATTTTTGAAATTTATAAAGCATACTTGAACAAATTTGTCAGATTAAATGGACTTCCTCCTTTTTAAATTTACTTTTGGACTTTATCGTTAAAACTTAGGCTGTAAAAATTTACTATCATGTTTTACATGATAGCTATACGATCTAAGTCATATAAAGGCAATAAAGTTCTTACACCCACAACATTAAAACTGATGATTTTTTTTTATTAATTTAGTTTCATAATATTTACAAGGGTCCGACATACAGAGAGCCGCAGCCAAACAATTGGAAGCAGAACTTCAAACTACTAATGGATTCTGTTGAGGGTTATGCAAAAGACTGGACAAAAAGAGAAAAAGGTGAGGTTGACAATCGTTCGGAGTGGGTAAAATCAGAGACCAGCTGACAAAGCCTCATCTTTGTATTTGTATTTGTTTGCAAGAAATACTACATTGACTGCCTGATTAAGGAACTCTGGATAAATAACACACTTGGAAATCCTACATATACACTAAGTACGCTTAAGAAGCAGGAGATCCTGGAAAACCACCAATCGGTTCTAATCTCTTTTGGTGTTAATTCAAAGGATGAAGATCAGGATATTCCACCCTTATATTGGATTCTTAAGCTTCACAAGAATCCTTATAAGGAAAGGTATATTGCAGGTTCTTCCAAGTGTTCCACTAAACCCCTTTCTAAAGTGCTTACTGCCATACTCACTGCAGTCAAAGAAGGACTTCAGAAATATTCCGAAACGGCATATTCAAGAAGTGGTGTTATTCAGATGTAGATACTGAAAAATTCAAAAGAGTTATTGGTGAATTTACAATCGATATCATTAAAACATTGTACCAATATTAAAACCTTTGATTTTTTAACTCTTTATACCACTATTCCACATACTTAACTTAAAGCTCGATTGAAAGAACTCGTCAGCTTATGTTTCTTAAAAAAAAAGGGCACTAGACGTTTTAAATATCTAGGTATGGGCAGGAATTCAGCTTACTTTGTGAAAAATCATATAGAGTCAAGGAAAAAATACACCGAAGAGGAGGTTTGGTCTTCCAACAGACTATTGGAATCCAAATGGATACCCATTGCGCTCCTCTACTTGCAGATTTGTTTTTGTATTCCCATGAATCAGAATTTACCCAAGGGCTTGTTCAGAAAGGAGAAAAGAAATTGGCCTAGTCTTTTAATGTCACCTTTCGGTATATTGATGATGTACTGTCTCTTAATAATAATAGATTCAGTGATCACTTACATTTAATGTATCCAAGTGAACTTGAAATTAAAGATACTACCGACGCAGATAAATCTGCTTCATATTTAGACCTTTTTCTCGAAATGACTACTGATGGTAGGTTGAATACCAAAATTTTTGACAAACGCGATGATTTTAATTTTCCTATAGTCAACTTTCCATTTCTGTGTAGCAACATCCCATTGGCATCAGCATATGGAGTTTTTGTGTCTCAATTGATATATTACTCTAGATTTTGTTGAACGAGGAATACTGCTTTCTCAAAAGTTGCTAAGACAGGGCTATGAATCAATCAAATTAAGGTCATCACTCAAGACATTTTACGGTCGCCATCATGAGCTATTGGCCATTATGAAAAAAGTGTGTCAGAAATCATATCTGATATTCTTCCTCAGTCATAATAACCTTCCATCATAACCGAACTGAACAAAGAAATAACATGACGGGTGCCGTATACGTTGCAGGAAATTCTTACCCTTCCGGAGCACCTGATTTCACCCCGGTTTTATGTGCACTTCTTGTTGTTTCTTATTTATTATTTATAACTGTTGATGTAAATGTCCTTTGGTTTTGTGAGTCTTTATTTACTCCTTGGTTTTGATTGTTATTGTCTTAAAATTCATTTCGAAGTTTTAACAGCATATCTACAATTCTTTACGTGATTATATCAAACATTCTTTAGATATTACGTTTTCTCGCTAAAATAACATACTTTTTATATAAATAAGGCCGTTAGTTTTCTCGTTTGAATTGTTTAACATTGTTATATCTTGGCCTTTAATAGCTGACTATGCAGTATGGGCTTTGCTCATTGTTGAAGGCCGTATGGTGACATATAGTTGTTAACGTCTGTGTCATTTTGGTCTCTTGTGGACAGTTGTCTCATTGGCAATCATACCACATCTTCTTTGTCTTATATAAACTAGTGTACAAACCATATATGTTTACCTTCATTAATTTTTTTTTGTTTTCAGATTCAGATTTAATCAGTTGATAAAATGTGTGTGTATTTCAAAATCACCGATGCTATCACTAAATGAAATTATAACGGGAAAATTGTGAATTAATAACGTCTACACGCAGATCGATACCTCATATCTTTTGTTGAAAGCAGATTTTTTAACTCTTGATGTCTTAGTTTTTATTTGGTTGAGTTGATATTCCATTGAGGTTTACACACATCTTCTGTATGCCCCATATACAATAGTAGAGGGCCATTATATTTTCTGATCTGTGCGTAAGTTCGTTCGTCCTTCCGTCCGTCCGTTCGCTTGTCCGTCCGTCTGTCCCGCTTCAAATTAAAGTGTTTGGTCAAGGTAGTAGTCTTATTAATTTGAAAATTTGTACACCTGTTCCCTATGATATTTCTAAATTTAATGCCAAATTATAGTTTTGACCCGAATTTCACGATCCACTGAACATAGAAAAGGAAAGTGCGAGTGGGACATCCGTGTACGTGTACTATGGACACATTCTTGTTTATATTTAAAACTTAATTAATTTCTTGAATGAGAAGATAATAATGAGTACCATTTTATAATTTCTTGTGCAATGTTGTTGACAATACTCTTTCCATATGCTATGTAAGAAAAAAGTTGAGCATGCACCCATCCAACATTTGACGCAGTTGGACTTAGCCTACCGAAGAAAAATTTACTTTCTGACATACATACACATTTTAAATATCGACATGTAAATTTGCGAGTGTTATGTTCAAACTGATTTTTTTAAAATCAATATAAGCAAATTACTCAATTTCTTAAATGAGAAGACGATAATGAGTACCTTTTTATAATTTCTTTTGCAACGTTTTTGGCAATATTCATTCGAAATTCTATGTAAGAAAATAGTTCAGCATGCACTGATCAATAATTTGATACATTTGGAAAAGAGGGAAGAAAGATACCTTAGGAAAAGTCAAACTCATAGATAGAAAATAAACTGACAACTAAAAATGAATGACAAAATGACAAATAGTAGTACAGAAGAGACAACATAGAAAACTAAAGACAAAGCAAAACGAACCCCACCAAAAACTTGGGATGATCTCAGGTACTCCGGAAGGGTAAGCAGATCCTGCTCCACATGTGGCACTCGTCGTGCTGCTTGTGTTATTACAAATACGGTAAATAGCCTTATTCGGTATGTCAAATTCGTAAAATGGGACGGGTATTGTAGTTACGACATAAGGAACATTTCGGATATTATCTGTGCAACGGTTATTCAATAACGGTCAACCAACTCGTGATTGCGTCCGTAAAATTTACAATGGAATGATTTCAACTTCACCATTTGGAACTCTTTTTTTAATAGTTTCCTTGTGAGTAGCAATGCTCTATCAAGGAAATCATGATAGGAAATACAAGCACGGGCATATCGTATCAATTGGAAGATATACACTCCGTAGCCTACCGTAGAACAATTGACTATGTGACATACATACAACTTTAGATATCGACCTTTAAAGGCTGGTACAAGAACAACTAGGTTATCTCAAATTAACACACAATGTATTTCTTGTTAACAACTATATAATAATAATATTCAATTTTTAGTTCATTTGACATATTAAAATTATCGTTAGTACTTTTCGTCTAGTAAAAACACGTATAAAGTATTAAAATGTGTATCTACGTCTAATCCTTATCAGGCAAACTATTTATAATATTCAAACTGTTCGTCGGACCCAACGTAATTAGGAACATTCCATGAGTTAGTATTCACCCATTTTATAATTTTCTGTAATCTTGAAGTTAACTGATGTGTACTTGGGCTGACATACTTTCAGTTTGTTGGAAATTAGACCATCTCGTGGCGTTCATAAAACACTTTACATATACACATAAAGCTGTTATATTTGATATGTTAGATTGAGTGTTAAAAAACTAATACATTTCAATTGAGTAGCCTGAACTTAGGACACTAAAGAGAGATGTCAAATGACATACATAAAACATATAACATATCGACACACATAAAGTTGTGTCAGGTTTAAAGCAAAAATTCGAAAGCTTAGATAGTTTATTGTATATAGTTATAATAGAACCGAACTATCAGATATATTTTGACCTTATATAATAGTCGTACTTATTGTACCCTATGTGACTGGCCTGGCATGTACATGTTGTTGTCCAATTGTACTAAAGAAATGATTAACAACTTTTATAAACGACTAAATATTAGAGCGGGCACTGTACACAATAGCGTTATGATATATAGGGCAATAGAAAATATAGGAAATGAACTATTAATTATACTTGAAATACAAACAAAACCACAAACGACGACTGAAACGAAACGAAACAAATAACAAGAAGGCAAATACAAAAAATGCAAGTAAAAAAGTGACCAAGGGGAAAATAACAACCAGTAAACAATACATAAATCAAACTAATGATTGAGTAAAAAAACTCTGGCTCGTCAAAAAGTTGTTAACAGTGTCGTGTTTGACAATGCGCTAAATGATATTCAAGCAATGTTTGTTACATTGTTGTATGACATTTATTTTTATTTCTGAATTTTTGGTATTTGTTATTACCTCAAACAATCATATTCAATTATTTCAATTGTGGTTTTATTACGATTATTTGATAATTTCATTAGTTTTCATTAAAATTACGTCTAAACTGGATTTAAAAAAAATCAATATTATCAAATAACCCTTCAAAAAAACAAAAATACATTCCTCTACCGTTTCGACCAAAAATATCTTGACAGTAATATCAACTACCCTTCGTCTGAAGACACAGCATTTAGAACCAAATAGTATTAATGTTATGATGGCTATAAGTATACACAATTTTGATCGTTTTTACTTGAATAATGTAATTTATAAAGATTGAATTTCATAGATAAAGACATACCCAGACATGTGCACAATAGATGGCTAAATGTTGTTTATCAATGCTAAGACTTTATAGGAAAGGTTTGTCCGATAATCTTTTCCAGTTATGTATAATTCTTAAAATAATTTTGAGTAATGCATTACTAATTCATATCAACTTTTGTTGTATTGACATATATATTGTTACACTATTGTGTTCAACGCCAACTGTTTATAATTACTCCAAAACTATTATATCTTGAAAAGCGATTAATGTTTGTAACATTATGGCGCAACTCTGTTGTATTTTGGTTGAAGACTTTTGACCTAAATGTAGGGGGCATAACCCCACATAAACGGTTTCTGGAAAGACACAATAAGCTTTAACTCTTGAAACAAAGGGCATAATAACAATAGGTCTTTTGCAATGACATCATAGACATCATTCTTGCTCTAGGTGGTATTCAAGCATTGTTTGTTACGTCGTTGTATGGCTTGAATTGTTACTTACAAACTTTTGGAATTTATTATTATCTTAACGATCCATATTGCACAATTTCAATAAGTAATTTATTTCGATTGTTTGGTTATTTCAAGACTTTTACTGCCTCTCATCAATAATATTAGGTTTAAACTGATTTTTTTTAAACAATAGAAGCAAATAATCCTTTAAAAAGTACCAAATACCATTTCTCTACTGTTTCGACAAAAATATCATGAAATTAAAGATGGGACAAAGTCCCCTACAACGGTAGAAAAATCAATAAAACAATTTAAAAAATCTGGAAAATTTAGGTAAATTGTGGGGTTCGTGTTGTTTATTCTTTAGTTTTCTATGTTTTGTCATGTGTACTATTGTTTGTCTGTTTGTCTTTTTCATTTTTAGCCATGGCGTTGTCAGTTTATTTCCGATTTATGAGTTTGACTGTCCGTTTGGTATCTTTCGTCCCTCTTTCATTCTACTAATGAACTCAAAATCGTTAACTTTTCTTTTCCGACTTTTTAAAATTCCCGCATTTGCGCAGAAATCTACTTCCTTCTTCCGGTCTTGTGTCATGAGACTTTCAGTAAAATATATATGTATCAGTCTAGTAAAATATAAGAAGTAACACAATACCAATTTCATTTTTAAATGAAAAAAAAATTACCTGATGATAGCGTTTCTTTGTTTACATTGAATATGACGTCATAACTTTAATAACGTCACAACTAAAATCCCTAACAACAGAACCCAAATCGGAAAGTTACGATATTTTTCTTCTTCTTCTTTTTCTTAATTCTTGAAAGTCTTTTCAGAAATGCATAAATAATTTCATATCCTTTTTTTCTAATGACATATATATTGTAACGCTATTGTGTTCAACACCAGCTGTTGTTTTAGTTCATAAATGTTTTTACTGTATAATCACATATTTAGTACAATTTAACAACTACATGCTATGCTTTTCACTTGGAGAACACCATGTACACTTTTTATACAAGGTCAACATATATCTGATAATTGTTTTTGTTCTTGATATATACTGTTAAAGTAGACGGGGTGTCTAATTTAAATCCATAGATTTTTTTTAATAATTTGCCAAAATGTAGTATGCTTTCAGTTAAGAAAAATAAAAATGGAGTCACCGGACCCATTATATTGTAAAATTTCCTTTTTATCGGAATTATCTGCCCTTTCATTTGAGTTGCCTTCCCTTATTTGGCATTTTTGAAAAAAATAATCACACAAAGTTTTCTGTTTTTTTTTTGGTAAAAAACAACCATAAATTTAAATATGATAAAACATGTCATTTTCTATATTGAAATGAAAGTTCTTACACGTGAATTCCTACTACTCTCAAATTTGCACATTCTATTGAAGATCTAGACCTTGATTTCTGGTATTTCTATATCCAAGATGGAGGAAGACACCCTATCAACCTAAAAATGAGTTAGCTTTTGCAAATTTAATTTAATTAATTCTAAAACAACTTTTGTTTTCGATATCAAAAATTGTTTTAATACATGTCATTAGGCTAGTTCCTCATCAATGGCTTAATTTCTAAAACACCTTGATTTGGTAAAACGTTTGGAATTTACTTGTCATGTTTTGAATATTTACAAATAGTCTCTCTTCGTTTAAAAAATAAAAAGAACTTCAATAAAAATTCAAAACGGAACTTCTGTTATCAAATGATCTTTTCATGTTACACACAGTTTGTGGTGTCCTGTCCATTGCTATTTCCGTACTGTAATGTAATTTCTCTGAGCTGGTGGTTATTGCATTTGTTTGTACTGAATTCCTGTCAGGTAATGACGACGATGTGATATCAATATACGACTCATTTTTTGCGATTGTATAAAAACCAAATTAAGAATATATAAACATTAACCAAGTGATATGAAAAAGAATTATTTGAAATAGACATTAAGAATTATTTCAAATAGACATTTAAAATGCTCGTATTGTTATTACATCAAGCGAACAGCGCTGTTATTCATATTTTGTCCTACATCTACTTAACCCAATCAATGACACAGTAACAAAGTCCCTTGACATATATACAGGCACAAATACACAGCTTTCACCGAGTACGAAAAGTTCGTGTTCGAATTTTTATTGACATACATACACATATAATATATGTTAGAGTAAAGTCTGTTAGAAGAAATTACACCAGTTAAGTTAATAAAATAAACTGCTTCGATAAGCTGGATACGACCGCAGAGAAACAACTCTTATCAGTTGGGGCAAAAATTAACACACTATGTACAAATTTAAGCCTGAATAAGGTTTGAAATTGAATTGTTATGAAATATTTTACACATTATAGGTTTTAGGCACAGAAAAATGAAGTCAAATAACTTAAAATTGGTTATATGATTTGAATAGACATTGAATTAAATAATTCTGGCTTTTTTACAAAACAATGTGCTGTTGTTCAAAATTTAATTAATCTGTTTTCAGACTACATACAAAGAATAAGCAAAATAAATCTTTGGAAACTTCCTTATATCTGGAGAAAAATGCCCCCCCCTTTCTTCATCCTCTTGAAAAAAAAAGAATAATTTTTAAAGAAATATTAATTTTGTAAAATCTGGGACAATTTCAGAAACACCAATACACCTATAAACACAAGTCATTGTCGGAAAAGCTTGTTTTCAACCTTTTGTTGCCTCTAATTTGCGTATAATTTAAAAATGTTTAAGCAATTACCCCAAAAATGAATCACAACTTTCTAATTGTGGTATTAAACCATGTAAGATAATTTCAGAACGATCAAAATACTGTTACACAAGTTCATGTCCTGATTCTAGAAACATGCTTGTTTTTAGCCCCTTTTTTGTCCCTCATTCCTAAACGGTTGGGACTTTCACTTCCAAAAAACAATCCCAAACTTCTTGTATGGAATTGACAATGACGACGTGATAGCAATACATGCAATATACGACCCATTGTTTTGCGATCCTATATAAACTAGCTAAGCACATATAAACATTTACCAAATGATTTGAAAAAGGATTATTTTAAATAAACATTAAAAGAATTATTTTCAATAGACATTTGAAATGTTCGTATTTTTTTTTTACATCAAGCGAAAAGCGTTGTTATACATTTGTTTGTATTACATCTATTAAACCCAACCAAGGACACAGGTACAATATCCCTTGACATATTTACAGATACATACACATAGCTTTTCGCGAGTACGAAAAGGTTCCTGTTGCTCAGAATATTTTTTTTTAGTTTTCTTTATTGTTTTTTGTGGACTGTTGTTCTTTTTGTTGTTCCATTTGTTGTAAATTTTGCATTGTCTTTTGTCATAGTAATAAGAAGATGTATGATGAGACAATTCTTTATCCAAGTCACTAATTTTAAAAGTAAATCATTATAGTTCATAGTTTGGCATTCAAAACGAAGTTAAGGCTCACAGCAAACAGACATAAAGGGCCAAAAACTGACTAGTACAAAACCATTCAAACAGGGAAACTAAGGGTATAATCTATATCTGAAATCGAGAAATACTTAGAAACAAAATCAATAAACGACTATCACTTAAAAAAAGGGTATTGGCTAATGACAGGTGCAAACAGATGCAGATGGTGTAAACATTTTAATGGGTGCAAACCTTCATCCTAATCCAAAATAATAGTATAACATCACGACACAATTCGTTTTGACTGATGAGTTTGGATATCCTTCTGGTATTTTCCGCCATTTTTATGATAAATACTTCATTGGGCGTCTGACGTAAATATTAAATTTTATTCCTGGTATCTATGATGAGTTTATTTGATACCACCACCAACATTCTCCCTTTATTTAAAAAACCTATAGAACAACCAGCTGAACGAAAACTACAAATAATGAGTTAAATTTAAAAAATGAACACAAATCTGTATTCACATGATCAAACGTTTGTGTATTTTTTTTTTCTTTCTGTAAGACCAATAAAGAATTTAAAGAAATTCATTCCTATACCTGTTTGCTCCATAAATAATATGATCTCTTAGTCTTGGTGCTAGTTCATTTATTTGTACTAAATGTCTTCTCTTAATAATGTTATAGGTTTTGGATGTCAAGGCATATTCTATTGATTTTATATAAATTCTTTACATTTTTAAGTTTATGTTAGAAGTTTAGTGAAAATCACCTATTTGAGAACAAAAGGTCAAATTTTAGTAGTGCCATTTTACACGTGATATTTGATTGGAGTTTTTATATAGGTTTTGTACTGTAAAACAAGTATGTAACACATATTGGGTTGATGCAGAACATATAACGGATTTTCATTGGACAATTCGTTAATCAGCGTCAGCTTGTTGGTATTGTTTTAATATAAATAGAGAACATCATAGAGAGCTTCATTACAGCCAAAAGTCGAATACAAAGTAAGTTGTTTTATATCTATCTAATGTATAAAAAGTAAAATCACAAAAATACTGAACTTAGAGGAAGATCAATTTGGAAATGCCATAATCACATGGCAAAATCAAATAACAAAACGCATAAAAAACGAATGGACAAAAACTGTCATATTCCTGACTTGGTACAGGCATTTTCAAATGTAGAAAATGGTGGATTAAACCTGGTTCTATAGCGCTAACCCTCTCACTTTAATGACAGTCTCATCAATTTCCGATATTTTTTTATGTATTTTTATGGTAGGCTGTCTTTTACAAGTGTTGCTCTTATGTGGTTTTTTTTAAACTTTATTTCTTTGTTCTGGATATTCTTGCATGTATGTGTACTGTATTACTGATATGCAATGTCACAGTGTCATTTCAGTGTTATATTTAACACTGATATATAAGCGCTAGCTTATGGCTAGCCACAATACTAGGTTCAACCCACCATTTCTCTTTAAATACCCTGTACCAAGTCAGGAAACTGTCAGTTTTTATCTTATATTTCGTTTATGTGCGTGGTGCATTGTTGTTTGTGTTTGTTAAATTCAGGAACAGCGGTATACTACTGTTGCCTTTATATGTTCATGTTCAGATATATTATCTTAATTCAGGTTGTACAATAAGGCTTAGATGTATGTACTACAACAAAATGAATCTGCTGAACATAATAGCAATTCGTTTATGTAAATCAATAAGATTTTTTTTTTACTAATTTTTAATTTGATGTGCGGTTAAATTTAAACGTATTTGAACTCAGATGTTGTCACGGAGAACATGTATATTAATTGAAATAAAATTAAGAATGAAAAAGGGAAATATGTCAAAGGGAAAAAAATTCTACAAAATAAGAGACAACAGCCGAAGCCCACAAATGGGTCTTCGACACAGCGAGAAAATCCTACACCCAGGGGTTAGCCTCAGCTGTTCCCTAAAATAAAAAAAAATGTGTACTAGTTCAGTGAAAACGGACGTCATACTTAATTCCAAAACATATACATGAACTAAAATTTAGACTTAGAAAGGCCGGATCCTTTTACCTTTATACATTCATTTAACTGCTAGTAGTCTGTTGTTATTTATGTATTATTGTCATTTTGTTTATTTTATTTGGTTACATCGTCTGACATCAGACTCGGACTTCTCTTGAACTGGATTTTAAATGTGCGTCTTGTTATGCGTTTACTTTTCTACATTGGCTAGAAGTATAGGGGGAGGGTTGAAATTTCATAAACATGTTTAACCCCGCCGCATTTTTAGCTTGCCCCAAGTCAGGAGCCTCTGGGCTTTGTTAGTCTTGTATTATTTTAATTTTAGTCTATTGTGTACAATTTGGAAATTAGTATGGCGTTAATTATCACTGAACTAGTATATATTTGTTTAGGGGCCAGCTAATAAAATTAACGGTATCAATTTTCTTGCACCAGATGCGCATTTCGACAATACATGTCTCTTCAGTGATGCTCGTGGCCAAAATATTTGAAATCCAAAGCTTATATAAAAGATGAAGAGCTATAATCCAAAAGGTAAAAAAAGTATAGCCAAATCCGTGAAAGGAATCAGAGCTTTGCATGAGGGAGATACATTCCTTAATTTATAATAATTTCTATCATTTTGTAACAGCAAATTTTAATAACACAAAAAATCCGTATTTTCATGCCAGTACCGAAGTACTGGCTACTGGGCTGATGATACCCTCGGGGACTTATAGTCCACCAGCAGAGGCATCGACCCAGTGATAGTAATAACATTAACGGTATCAATTTTCTTGCACCAGAATCGCATTTCGACAATACATGTCTCTTCAGTGATGCTCGTGGCCAAAATATTTGAAATCCAACGCTTCCGGGTGCGGGAATTTTTCGCTACATTGAAGACCTGTTGGTGACTTTCTGCTGTTGTTTGTTCTATGGTCGGGTTGTTGTCTCTTTGACACATTCCCCATTTCCATTTTAAATTTTATTTATATATATCTAGCATGTGTATCCCTTTGATCTAAGATATGTTGTTCAATTTAAACGTACCGTTACTTAGATGCTGTCAAAGAGAATATGTATACCTTAAAACCTTTCATTTAATATATATCTAGCAAAATTATCTATTCTATCTTAAAAGAATGTGCAATCGAGATGCATTAAATACTTACAATTTGCAAATGACTATTTTGAACAGATATAACATGTCTAGAGGGGTATTTGCGAAAAATACCAGTCAAGGGACTGTGAACTTTCCCAAGCCGCTAGGCGATGGAAATAGGTCCCAAGACTGGTATTTTTCGCAAATACCCATCCATAACATGATATAACTGTTTAATTACACCGAATAGATTTTGATTGATACTGTCTGTACATGTGAATGGTAATCGTAGTACCTCGGGAATTATGCATGTACGTTAATGTTGTCTTTTTGTAACGTCACGGTATCTATATGTGTAAACGTCATTGTTATTCCATCATTAAATCTTTCAGTTGTATAGACGTCTTCTTCCTCTCTTTATATGTATATATCCCTTACAGTTTTGGTCTAACTCAATCAATAGTGTTTAAACATGTTGTCTTAATAATCAGGAAAAGTGAGAAAGGTTCCGGATAATTTTGGCGGGAACAGGCTCGCGGGGGTAAAAAGGGAATATCCAAATTGGCAAATACCATGATATTTGAGGAAAATTTAACCGGCAGTGTTGCAAAAAATGCATATTCTTTTGAAATGAGGAAAGAAGGTTAGAATGTGCAAAAAAAAACACTGGTTCTCAACCAATGAAAATATAGCATTCTTACTTAAGGTGTAATTATTAATGCAATACGAAAATGTTGGTTAATAGCAATCTGTGAAATTGTCGTGAACATGGAGGATAAAAATGTCAAAAGTTTACATAATAGTTGTCTAGTCATGAAAACAGATGCTATATTTTTTTTCCATTTTCTGTTTTATGGTACCGATTAATTTTTTTATTATAAAATAATAAAATCATTTTGTTTCTTTATGGTTGTACTTGGTGTCAAATACATGTATGGTCGTGTGTGTTATGTAGTAATTTTGTGAAAGTTGTTTTCCATTGTATAAGGATGCATATTTTTAATGTGATATGATATGTCTTATGTACGTAATATGGTGGACGACTATGAAACGATCCCGTTCAGTGCATTTTAAGTGTGATGCGATTTAAAATGATAATGGAATAACTTCTAACCGTGATGTTTTTACTACGAGTAAGTAGCTATTATAATCACAAAAACAACATATCCATAAATTGTATACAGATATATCATGTTAAGGAGGGGTATTTGCGATAAATTCTAGTCGAGAGAATGTTAAATTTCGCGAGCCGTAAGGCGAGGGAAATTCGTTCTTTAAGATATTGTTTCGCAAATACCCCTCAAGAACATGCTATATCTGTTTAATTACACCGAATGTTGATGTTCAAAAACGCATTGATGATCGTGACGTTACAAGCGTCCGGTCGGATTGAGTTTTTTTTTAGCAAAAACTACGGCTGAGAGGGTATAAAAGGCATATCCTTTTTGCATATACCCCGGCGGCGTTTAAAAAAATGAGCGATATTCATTTGATAACAGTAAATTGGTGAAAAATACACTAGCTATCAACCAATCAAAACCCAGGATTCTTAAATAAGGTATAATTATAGTCATTAACAAAGTAATTGGCCTAATGGCATACTATACAGTTTTGATCCCAAAATAAGAATTTAATGAAAACTTGCATATACAATTGAGGCTATTTTTTTACCTGGTTAAACCAAATATGTAATAAAAAATATTCCTTCATATGCTACTTTTTGAGTAAATTCCGGTTGAAATTTCCGATATTTCCTCAAAATTTTTATTTGTTGACATATTTTCCCTTTCGACAGAAATGTATAACGTTTTTGTTTTAAAAGATAATTTCAAGCTGTTTTTTGATAAATTATTGGTATTTCTGTTTTATATAAATATTTTATGAATTTATACATTTTGTTTTTACAAACAACTCATATTTATCAAATAGTCATGAATGTAGAAAAAACGTCCTTTTTCGGTGATTATTTATCAAATTTAAAAAAAATGGCACGATTTACTTTTTTCCTGAAAATTGGTTTACATAATCTCTACGTAATCAAATCAATTGTCGTTTTAGAAACGAGGGGTCCATGGACTCGTTTTCAAGTTATTTCAGTTTGAATGATCAAATCAGTCGAACACTGCATCTTTTTCCGATAAGTCACAGTTCGACGTCTCGAAAATAAGACTTTACATTAGAAACATCAAAACCTTTCTTGTAACTGTATCGTATCCCTCGCACCTTCTTTATTATTCAATCAAAATTTCAGAAAAGCATTAAAGACATATTTTTAGCAAGTGGTACTCACATTTGTTGACAGTAACATGTATGTGGTGCCATAAATTATAAAGTATACCAATAAAACTATTTTCGACAAGTCAAAATCCCGTGAAGTTGATAAAATTGTAAATTTTGACACAAACTTTTTGTTTTGGCAGCTAGTACATAAAATTAAAAAAGAGGGCATTTAAATAGTTTGGAATAAATGTGATTTTATCACATCGGTTGAAATTATGAAAAGTGGTACATGTATTAATCGGTGTAATTTAAACTATTATTTGACCTCAGGTCCCTTTAAATTATATAGGGAAATACGACAAGGGAGTACGATTTCTGCTCTTTTTTTTTTATATCAAAGTTATTAATGGCATTACGATTTAGAAATACCATATACATGTATTAGTCTTTTTATGTGTGTGTGTGTAATTTGAGCTTTCTTCGTGGTATCTACCAAACGCGATCAAATAACACCGCGTAAATACCCCTGCATGTTCCAAGAGTTGTCTCTGCTTAAACGTGTCATAAATTATTCCACTGACATATAAAAAGTAAAATACCTCAAGTACCGAACTCCGAAACTCAAAACGGAAAGTCAAATGACTAAATCAGAAATTGAAACGCAGTAAACAAACGAAAAACAACATTTCTGACTTGGAACAGGAACTTTCTTATTTAAAAACTTTAGATTAAACCGGGTTTTATAGCTAGTTTAACCTCTGTATGAGAGTTGCGTAATGATATAGCTTTGGTTATATTGCTTATAATTGAGATCACAATGATCATTAGAATGTGATGATTTGATTTAAATTTCTGTATTCATAATGATAAAACTGGCTTGTCATTCATGTCAAAGCTTCTGCCAACACCTCCATTATGCTAAATTAAAGTTACAAACGACAATATTTTGATTTTCTTCATAACCTGAACATTTTGTATATGAAATAAAGAAATATAAATCACACCCCAGCTTACTAATACACATTCACTTCAACAATATATGTTTTACTATCACATAGTTTATCAACACATTCAGTTTTATCATGCCGTGATGTTCATAATTTATCTATGTTGTGTCGTGTGTACTATTGTTTTTCTGTTTGTCTTTTTTATTTTTAGCCATGGCGTTGTCAGTTTGTTTTAGATTTATGAGTTTGACTGTCCCTTTGGTATCTTTCGTCCCTCTTTTACTTTCCATAAATATTCCTCGATTCATGTATGTAGGTAGGTAGGTAGGTGTGAATGTATGTAGGTTTGTATGTATGTATGTATGTATGTATGTATGTATGTATGTATGTATGTATGTATGTATGTATGTATGTATGTATGTATGTATGTATGTATGTATGTATGTATGTATGTATGTATGTATGTATGTATGTATGTATGTATGTATGTATGTATGTATGTATGTATGTATGTATGTATGTATGTATGTATGTAATCATACGTACGTACATTTGTACAGTTGTAAGTAGGTAGGTATAACATTATATAGGCAATTATTTTAAATCTTATTTTTTATTATTCAAATTTGCCAAAGCTTTATATTGAAATATTTTCATCAAGGTTATTGCTAATATAAATATATATATAAAGTTCATCACTAAAGAAGTTGTGAATGACTTTGTTTAATCAACAATGAACTTCTTTTTAGGAAAAATGGAGAAAATATCAATAAGGACTTTCATCATGATTATTTTAGTAAGTTTTTGTCCCTTTTGTTAATAGTTGTGAATATAATATTTGCCCGTAAAGATATAAATAAAACAAGTTTCTTTTATACAATCACATGACGCTTGATTCATACTTTGTCAATATAAGAGATGCGCTGAATATATATATTTAAGTGAAAACAGAACACCAAGGGAGTAAAATCTTTAAAAATCAGCTGAATGTTTTAATCGTAAACTATACGTAAAGAAAAATCAACCTTCTCAATAATTAAAATTTGTCTTTGTCAAACTGTTATATATACAATGAATTCACTTCTGCAATAAAGTGCTTCGCTTATTTTGAAACTCTTACATTTTGTCAAGAAGTCAAAGTATTTTGTCAAAATTTTATGAAACATGTTAAACAAGCCATATTTATTTTAGTCATTACCATATCTATTTTAGTCATTATGATGGGTACCAACTGAATGCTTTTTTAACCAAATTATTTGTGTTTTCCTTTTTTCAGGTTATTATCAATAGTGTCGAATCAAGCAGCAATCACAAGTGTAGAGGTACGTACGAATAAAATTTCCAATAACCAACATGAACTGAGAACAAACGTTCGACCACAGTCTCATAACATTGGACAAAACATTCTTTAATTGATTGATTACATTTTTTACTGATAATATTTTTAATAAAATAAGAAAGCAGCCGATGACGTAGTATAATTGATTAAAGCTACAATTTTAACAAAACAATAGCTAAAAATTATGTTATTATTTTTCAAATAATGGACAAGATGACAACATATGGACAAAGCACTGTTGAAATGTGAGTTGGGGTCCCGTTATGGTGTCACCACCTGTTACATTGGACGGATGTATGCCTTAATTGGTAAAACTGAATACAATAAACAGTCTAATCCTTAATGATACTTATCAACATTATAAGGAAGAAGATAAATGATAATGAGGAGAGGCGTTAAACAATATTTTTTAAACTGAAAATGACGGCATAATAATTTATTTGTTCTTAAATAAACTTTACTTTACTTTCAGAGGAAACTGTCTGTCCACAAAGTGCACGATATCGGACTTTTAGTGGTTATTGCAATAATTTAAGAAATCCATCTTGGGGACAGGCGGGAACTGCACAAAGAAGACTCAGTGACAGATATGGGAAACCAATGGTGGCTTATGAAGACGGTACTGGTTTAAACACTGTTTTGCTGATAAGTCAATATAATCCTTTTTTAAATAGGATATTTATTTTTTATCACGACACTGTCTTTTTGGGGAATAATTTTTCGAATCAGGTACTTGAAGTCATCTTGGAAATACAAATTTAGGAAATTTACAAGCAATATCATTCAAGATTTAAAACAAGAAGGGCTAAATTTTACTAACAAAAAAATGTGCAGTATATGATTTAAACAACTGCACTTAATAAATTTAGTCTTTTTGCAATTGTATGTTCAACGCCATTTTAGGCATTTTAGTAATGGCGTTGTTAGTTTATTTTGGATTGATAATTTTGACTCTGGTATCTTTCTCCCCTCTTTTTATTAAAATAACCTTGTAGTTTGGTAATTTGTTATGCTTTTTCAATTTCAATTGTAATTCAATTCTAAAATTATGTAATAACACTTTTATTCTATAAAAATTACTTAGCTCACTGATAATTCGTTTGTAAGCGAAATGCGCATTTGGCGTATCAACTTATGATCGTGGTATCGTTCAGATTTTTTGCTTCACTTTAGTGTGTCTGTTGTTTCGTTGTTTCCCTCTTATAGTTGATGTATTTACATCAGTTTTAGTTTGTAATCCGGATTTGATTTCTCTCAATCGATTAATGACTTTCGAACAGTGGTATACTACTGTTGGCTTTATTTATCTCTCATGTTTATTTTTTAGCTAGAATTAAACCAAAATTTTCAGTACTATGTTGCTTGATCATTAACAGGAGTAAGTATGCCTAGAGGTTTTCCAGACAGACTTCCTGATCCTAGAGTTGTCAGCAATGCAGTTTCTGATTCTTCTTTTGGGCCTAAACACCAGAGTGATAGAAAAAGGACAGGACAACATATGTCGTTTGGTCAATTACTGGCACATGATTTTATAGAAACGGATATACCCTCGGGTAAGTTTTGTCTCGTCTGAACTAGACACATCATTGAAGCTTTGACACTTTTATTGTCTGCGAATTTTGAATTTGTACTGCCAAGTGTTTTCTAGAAAGTATGACAATAACATCAAAACAATTATAAATGCGAAACAATATGTAAATCTATAAATAGTATTTATAAAGTATACATGTATATAAAGAAAATATTTTATTTGAAATTGTGTATAACAGAATAGCATAAATAACATGCGTGAACATTAACGTAAACAAATATAATGAACAAAACACTTCAATGTAAATAAAAAAAACAAACCAATCACTTAGTTTTATTTTGTTTTATTAGGAATTGACTGTTGCAATCGATTGGAACCAAAATTCGGCAAGTAAGATATTATTCATTTCTACCTAAATATTTATTGGGTTTGTTAACATTTTTCTTCACAAGATCTTTATGATATGCACGAATGTAATGTTGTTTTCGAAACCCAAACAAAATTAAACAATTCAGTTGCTTAATCCAGTATTGATTGTCTTACGAGAATGGCATTATTATAGGGATATCAGTACTGTATTACACTATTTGGTAGCATGATATTTGACAGCGACAACTTTCTGTTGATCGGCCGCAATTGTGACATTTATATTGAGTGTATATATAATCCTGGTACCTGTGATAACATCTTATATTTATACATCTTCGGATTTCAAATGTTAGGTTTTGAGCGTTCCTGATGAAGGAAAATCTAGAAAAGCGCTTCGGACGCAAGACATTAATAACGTGTTGTTTTCATTTTTTTATATTGAGTGTAGCAGTATACGCATACAAAACAGAAGACGCATTGCAGGTTTACGCACTAACTTAAAGTCTTGCCTCTATTAATTTCATTCGAGTCATCCTGTTTGTACTTGTTATATTTTTGTCTCATTTTAAGCAATTTACCAAATGAAAAAAAAGATAAACTACTGTGACCTTAATTGAATAACAGTAATGCTTTACTTTATCAAAAGGTAAAAATAGATATTAGATGGACGGTGAATATTTTGCAAATGTCTGTTTAATGGCCGCAATTGTGACATTGATAATGAGTGTAGTGGGATCCACATATATACATAGTGTGCTAGTGACCTAATACGATATATACGAGGTCAGTAAATTCCATATGAGGTGAGAGCGAAGTACATGGGATTTTCTGACCTCGTATATACCGTATTAGGTAACTAGCACATTATGTATCGAATTTATCTGACTGGCTATTTTTCTTTGTTGAATTTAGACTAGAGTTGTCTCATTTGCAATCAAACCACATCTTCTTATTTTTATATTAAAGTGTTCCAGTGTTTAATTTCCGACTTCCATTGGTCTTCCCCCAAAAAATAATCAACAACCAAGCCCCGCCTCCCCACTTACCTAATATGGAATATACACGGTATTCACGCGGACGCTGTTAACCAATCATACTCAGAGAAATAAATTGGACTTTAGATAAATGGTCATACATAGCAGAAGACGCTTAAATACGCACCCAGTCCTGCCCTTTTTAAGTTCATTCGAATAACTCAATTTCATGTTTGTCTCATTCTAAGACATTTTAACCGGTAAACTACTGTAGCATTAATAGACCAAAGTATAAGTTTAAATTGAACCAAAGTAGAAGTTTTATGTTATCAATAGATAAATGGTAGGTTGTACGGTGAATATTAAGCAATTCTTGTCGGTTTTTTTATTTAGTCTAGACGAATGCTTTCCATTTGAGATTCCTTACTCTGATAAACGTTTACCAGCTGGATGTAAAAACTTCATAAGGGCCAGAGCTGCTACAAATAATGTTAATTTACAAGGTATGTTTATTCACTGTAAATTATTTTCTATCGATGAAACGTGTCGATAATTTGACTTTTCACAAACAAATTTATTTTCAAGCATGTTGTTGTTTAGAAATTAAATAAACGATTGCTAAGAAAAGCCGTTATGGCAAAATTTATCAATTGAAAATGGGATCACTATCGATTTCAATATTATCAAGAGCTCACGCTACTTTATTGAATACTGTGAATTCACTACTTATTCGTAGGCTGCCAATTTTTGTGGATTACAAGTGTATATCGGAATCACGAATTTTACAATTCAACTAAGCACGCATTTTCTAAAGGCTTATATCAACAATTTGTCTTCCAACTACGAAAATGATGGAATCCACAGTATATCCTATCAATTGGTTTTGACATGTGATGAACACAAAACTTGTCAACATACTAATGCAGGAACCAAGAAATGTTTTTTGTTTGTTTTAGTTTACAGGGAGCAGATAAATTTAATCAGTTCTTATATTGACTGTTCATTTCTCTATGGTGATGGGGTTGATGAAACACTAAGAGTTCAAAATAGCTGTAAGTGTTCACCTGGCTTTTATAATAAAATATTATTTACTGAGTTGACTTGAAAAAAAGAATTATTTTATACAATATCTTGTTAAACGTTTAGATTCATTGGTAAACTCCAGAATCGCGTGAAATGACATGCCTGTTTGACTTATCTGACCAATTGGATTTAGTCGGACATGAATATTCCAGTTCAAACAACCATGAGTTGTCGTTTGTTTATGTAATATATACGTGTTTCTCGTTTCTCGTTTTGTTTATATAGATTAGACCGTTGGTTTTCCCGTTTTAATGGTTTTACACTAGTAATTTTGGGGCCCTTTATAGCTTGTTGTTCGGTGTGAGCCAAGGCTCCGTGTTGAAAGCCGTACTTTAACCTATAATGGTTTACTTTTTAAATTGTTATTTGTATGGAGAGTTGTCTCATTGGCACTCACACCACATCTTCCTATATCTATGAAACCATTTCTATAACTTTCTGTATCATTTAGAAAAGATGTTAATAATATCGTTACAATGACAGCACTACGTGACAGGAATACCGTTCAAACAAACTCAAAACCACTCAGCACTACAGAGAAACACATTAATGAAAAAAAGAATAGTACATTACAACGTGAAAACCGCAGAATAATAACAAACTCATCCTATGAAATTACGACAGCACACCACATGATACCACAGACAAAATATAAACTGTGTGTGACATGAATGGACCAGCATCAGAAAAAGTGACGTATTTTTGTGACGTTTATATAAAATAAAAAGAGTTCTTTTTTATAGACACGTGAAATAATACGAAAATTTTGATTGAGTTTGTAAATTAACTCATCATAGATACCAGGATTGAAATTTTGTATTTGCGCCGGACGCGCCTTTCGTTTACAAAAGACTCATCAGTGACGCTAGAATAACAAAAAAGTGAAAACTTCCAAATAAAGTACAAAGTTGAAGAGCATTGAGGACCAACAATTCCTAAAATCTAAGGTTATATATTTAGGAAGTAGAAAATCCTTAGTATTTCAAAACTTCAAAGTTTGGTAAACAGGTTATGTATAATTATGACCATATCGATGATAATTCAGGTCAACGCCTAAGTGCTGACTACTGGGATGGTGGTACCCTAGGGGAATACAAAATAAAATCCAACAGCAGTATCATCGACCCCTTGGTTGTAAATCATATATAAAAGTATTGTGTATATGCGCCAGACGTAATGGTAATGGTGTTATTTTATGTACTTCTAACTCTGACACAAATATTAAAATGGACTTGTTATTGTAATGGTGTTGTTATGTGTATGTTCCAACCATGTCTTTTTATCTCTTCCAAATTAAAACTACAATACTACAAAAAAGTTCAAGTTTTTGTTTCACATTATTTTAGTCTTGATGAAAACAGATCCAGGAAATCTTTTACCAACAATTGATGGAGGTGCCTGCTTAAAGTTGAAAACAGAGAATAGATGCCCGTTTGCAGGTAATGCTACTCAGAAGAAATTTAGACCAGTTCAAACAGAACTGGTATAAAAATACACATTTAAACATTTGACAACCTTATGACAGACATTTAATATTAGATAGCACGTGGTTGTACAAGGACTTTGGCAAACACCATAATTTATATATAATAAATAGTTTCAAATTCAGCCTAATGTTAGATCTTAAAATTTGCGTAAGTACATTTTTGTTCCTTCCTTAACGGGATTCGAGCCCTTGCTTCTGTGACATTCTTGCACCACCACATGCACCGTGTCCAGCGCCCTAGACCACTGGACCACCAAAGCAATATACAACTTTCGGTGGTCGATGCCTTTCATTGTAGGATTTACCTTTCGTTTTAACACAGTACATGCTGTATAGTGAAAAGAAGATGGTGTACTTTTCAGAGCAACGACATCATTGGAATCCCGCTGAGGAAAGATCTAAAGAATATATTACATCGTGGTATGTAAATATTTTGAGGCGTAAAATACGTATATAAACGTATAAATAACCGAAAGAGTGACAAAAAACTTGAAAACGCAATCAAAATATATATTTTGTTTTATCTTATGTCCTCCACAAAACTTGTTTCTTTTTTGCGCGAACACTCTTTATTATCATTTGAGCATTCTCACAAAACTGTGTATGCAGTATTCAAGCTTTAAATCATATCATGTCTTACAAAGCAGTGCACTACTAAAAAAGGACATGTTAATTTTATTAGTAGTAAACTATTTCTTTCAACAGGTGATGGAAGAAGTACTGAAGCACCAAACCTTAGTTTAAACCATTTAGTATTTGTCAGATATCACAACCGATTGTCCACACAACTATATAAACTTAACCCATGCTGGAGTAATGAGATGGTTTTCCAAGAAACTCGAAGAATTATCATAGCACAAGTCCAACACATCACGTACAATCACTTTCTTCCACTTGTTGTTGACCGAAAAACAATGCAAAGATTCAAATTATTTTCAAAGAAGAGAGGATTTAACGATGTTTATGATAAAAAAGTTGATGCATCTTCTGTCAATAGTTTTGGAATAGCACCTTGGCGTTATGGACATTCCCAAATTATGGCCGAACAATCAGAGTTAAAGGATGACTTCAAAACTATTATTACACATAAACTCGAAGATAATTTAGAAAGCCCAGATTTATGGCAGACAAATTTTGGAGAAAGAATTGAAGACCTCACCAGATGGCTTGCAACAAAACCAGCACAAAAAATTGACAGGTATGAACAATGAACTAAAACAAGAGGGAGAAATACCAAGGGAACATAGAAAAACCCACAAAGGGTGAATAAAAACAGACACGCATCATAGTCAAATAAAAAATGACAAACAACAAACGGAACTCCGTAAAACAATGTAAACACATTGAAATTTCAAACAAGATAACTGGGATTTAAATCCTTTTATTATCTGTGAATATTATCAAATGAATATCGATCGTTTCGTCATTAATAACAATCAATATAAGATATTAATTCCGTCAGACCGAATACATCAATCGAGAAAATGGTTCCTGGATGAATTTAGAAATGCACTATTTCGGATTTATCCCCCTTTAAAATGTTAAATTAAAAAACTTAGCAATCAAGCAACAAAAATAATCTATGCTTGGTAAAAATTGATATTTATAAGTTAAATCTGAAAAATGTATGCATTGAAAAGAAAAATTAGATTAGTTATCTACATTCCTTGAAAATCTAGACCTAAGGTTCTTTGTACAATCCAAGATGGCGAAAGACACCAATACTACCTTAAACTAACCATTTATTATTAGTTTTCTAGTTGACGGAGCCCGTGACAAACTGTTCTTCATCAAAACACCGCCTGGAACTGACCTTTATGCACTAAACATACAGCGAGGACGTGACCAAGGTGTTCCTGCGTACAATGAGTGGCGCAAGTTTTGTGGACTTAGAAAATTTAGAAGTTTTGACGACTTTGGAGTGTTTGGCTCAAAACTTGCAAAAGTATATAAGTATGTGGTTTTTTTTTCTTTCTTTAATGCAACACATTGTTCACAAGAATCTCTGCAAGAGTCCGTGTTTATATAAACTTATTGAAAAATAACACCCATAAGAGTCAAGCAATACAAACAAACATTTATACAATCAAATACAATGCAGTCCAATACAATATAATAGATAGATATAGGAAGATGTGATATGAGTGGCAATGGACAGCTCTCCATTCAAGTAACAATTTATAAACCTAAACATATTTAAAAAGTTCAATTATGAATTTATGTAAACAATATAATCATAAGCTTGTCTAACATGGATCTGACCCCCTCAGTTTTAAAGACTGCTTAAAAAAGACTCCAATATGACAATCAAAAGCAGGATTGGGGTTTAGAATGTTTTTTAATTTGTTAAATGCATCAAGATGTTGAAATAATGGTAAATAGTACATTGATCTATTGATTAATTGATGCTAACTTAAAGTATAATGGCAACTTTTGTATATCATAGTTTTTATATTGAGTATTAAGATGAATCGACCCAGGCAAAAAGAGATGGAATTGGTTATGTCAAATATTTATTTTATATGGAAATCAGTACATTATCGAAAGTCAGGCCAGTGTTTTTTTTTGTCAAATATTAACTAAATTACACGTTAAAGCACCTCTGTAAACATGCTTACCTGTCCTCCTTTATTGTCACTATTGGAAAAAATTTAATATTGAAAGATGCATAACTCCCTTCAAAAACAACTGATCAACATTTTTTTTGTAGATAAGCACTTCTATATACATAGATATCAGAAGATGTGGTATGAATGTCAATGAGACAACTCTCCATCCAAGTCACAATTTATAATAGTAAACCAGTATAGGTCAAAGTACGGTCTTCAACACGTAGCCTTGGTTCACACTGAACAGCAAGTTTTAAAGGGCTCCAAAAATAACTATTTCAAAAAACATTCCAACGGGAAAACAAACGGTCTAACATTTATAAAAGAAACGTGAAACAGATGTATAAATTTCACATGAACATACAAGGATTCATCAAATTCTGTTCTGTAGTTTTAGAGGAGATGCGACGACAAACTACAGTAGTAAAATATAACTATGCCAGATTTCTTGTTGCAGATGCCTCAAAACCATTCAATAATAATTTAATGTCGATATGTACGTATACATATCTACAAAGTCTCATGATATTGTGTTGTGAGGTTTTAGAATAGAGGCGCTGAAGTACATTTCAGACAAAATAATAGGTCCAAAGAGGAATAACTCAAAGAAAAAAGTTTAATTTTAATTTCATGCCAATATGCACATTTGAATATTAGTATCATCTACAATTTTACATGAAATTTTATGTTGTGGTTTCAGGGGTGGTACAATTACAAACTACGGCTGCAGTGGCATAATTATATTAACTTATTAACTGTGTTACATTTGTAATCATCATGATGATATTAGAAGATTATGGAATACGTTCATGAGACCACAACACAACAAAACAGACATCGCAAAGACGAATAGGTTTAACCCCTCCGAATTTTTGCGCCTGTCCCAAGTCAGGAGCCTCTGGCCTTAGTTAGTCTTGTATTATTTTAATCTTAGTTTCTTGTGTACAATTTGGAAATTAGTATGGCGTTCATTATCACTGAACTAGTATATATTTGTTTAGGGGCCAGTTGAAGGACGCCTCCGGGTGCGGGAATTTCTCGCTACATTGAAGACCTGTTGGTGACCTTCTGCTGTTGTTTTTTTCTATGGTCGGGTTGTTGTCTCTTTGGCACATTCCCAATTTCCATTCTCAATTTTATTTACACGCTTCAAAATAAATTTGGAGGTTTTTTTTAAATGTATCGTATTATTACTTATTCTACCTAATATTTGTTTTGAAGGACAGTAAACGATGTTGATCTATTTATTGGTGGTTTGTTAGAAAAAGAGGAGGATGGAGGAGTTGGTCCTACATTTGCTTTTCTGATTGGAACACAATTCTTTCGCTTCAAAGTGGGAGACAGATTTTGGTATGAATCGTCAGATCCAGATTTTGCATTCACAAAAGGTAGTATTAATAACATTAAGAATGGAAAAAGGGAATATGTCAAAGGGACAACAACCCGACTAAAGAGCAGACAACAGCTGAAGGCCAACAATGGGTCTTGAACACACACAAAAAAAGTCCCGCGTCCGGAGGTGATCCTCAGCTGAGACCAAACTCTATTAAAAGGATTCTATGAGAACATATATATCATTTTATTATCCAGGTCAGATTAACTCATTAAAATTCGCAATGTTACTGTCCCAAATATGGTGCACAGAGTTTGGTCAAAATAAAAGAAAAATTATCTTGTTATGTCTCGTCTTTAAGTACCAAACTATAATACATGAATCGCGTGTTACTGTGTTATTATACTTGTAGTATTAATAATTATAAGAAGTATTGCATAGTATTCTTTATTTGAATATCATGCCTAAGCTGCATAGGTGGCGAAAGCGCATATCACAAAAAATAACATGTTTCTTCTTTAAACTTCATTGTTAATAACACTGACGCTTGTATAATATATGACATGGACAGATCTTTTGAAGTTCTATTGAACATGTGAACGAACATATATATATATCATTTTATTTTCCAGGTCAACTTAACTCTATCAAATCCGCAACTTTACTGTCCCAAATATGGTGCAAAGAGTTTGGTCAAAATAAGATACAGAAAGATATATTCCAGATTCCATGTAAAAATAAGTAAGTTTGCGAAACATTCTAAAGATGTACATGTAGTCAGACCAGGTTTAGGACTTTTTGTCAGAATTTATGTTTGGACTCCTTTGTTTTTTTTTCCTACGATACAGTTGAGAAAGAGATTGCCCCATATCACCAACTTTTCTTTTTGGAAAAATCGTCAGTAGGTTATAACAAGTCTTTACCAAACATTAAAACAGATTACAGATTATTTTTCTGTTGATTTGAGACCCAAAATTAATACATAGGCTAAATATTTGGTATAAATCCGAGTCTGATTTTTCCCGCCATTTTAAAAAAATTAAAATTCAAATATCTGATATAGATGTTCCATAACCTATCAAAATATTTAAGCTTATTTTGTTATTTCAACAATGCTCTCCTGATTTAAAGTACTTATCGAAGTGAATGTCTTTTTAGTTATTACCATATGTTGACCCCTACATTGCATTCCTGGTGTATTGTTCCGTATAAAGTATTATACGAATTTCTTTTTATTTATTATATATTATTATTCATGTGATATTTGCTTTGTCGTTTCATTTTTTTTCTGTCACGGTCTTGTAGGTGTATCTTTGACTTTGAATTTAATGATACCTATGATATTTTCTGTCCTTTTTCCAGAAAGAGGTCTTAAACTTATAAGAAACCTACACCTCCGTTTTATGTTTTTGCGTTATTATTTGAGTATGTGTGAGTACACACGCTAAATAGGGAGGTCTTTAAAGTGTCAAAGTTACACCAATCGGCATTTGGATTATATTGTTCTGTCTCTTTAGTATTTGCATTGTTTCACATGTACATGTACATACGAAATTATGATTAATGGGAGTCAGGTCATTGAAACATCAGCACAATAGTACCAAGCATCCATTTCTTGATCCAGCATTTTGAAATAAATCTATTAAAATATATTTTCGAATGAATTTCACATGTACTTGGTTTTTATGCCCGGCTAACAGTATAGAAATGGGAATTCAGTGGCGGATAAAGAACTTTTTATAAGGGGGCACTGACTGACATAAGGGGGGTCCGCTCGAGTCATACTTAAATTATTCCCTGTGTAATCATTGTAATTTTCTTAAATCCTATTCATTTTAGTGTTATGGATAATCTTTTTTTTTAGGAAGTCAAGTATTGGTTTGTCCTCATACCATTCTACACGAATAATAAAAAAAATAAGATGTTGTATGATTGCCAATACTAAGACAACTATCCACCAACTTTTAAATGAGGCAGATGTACGAAAATATATACTACAGTTTGGCCTTTAACCTTGAGAATAACCCCTAGTTTTGCCAGTCTTTGATCAGTCTATTTGATAACTTGTAAGTTCCTAATCACACGAGTGTTTGAAACAAACGTGCATGGTCTTGCGAATAAAAAAGGGAAAGAAGCAGTTGCAATGTCTTTTCCTAATGACTAACTATCATTAAACCAAATTAACATAAACAATTAAAAATAAACAACATCAGGGCTATTTACAAATTATGCCTATGTTCGTGTATAATATCGTTTAGGAAGTTTGAATCTTTCTTTATCTAATGGTATTCCATATTTTCAGTAAGCTACGTGAGTGCAAAGATCTTCCTGAAATAGACCTTACCTTATGGAAAGACAACGACTGTATGGAGCGCTTACATAAGTAATACTTCAATACGAGGAGAAATGATATTGTCCAAGATTCTTATTAGTCACATACTGTTATACACGTAGTTTCAAATTTGTATTTGTTTTTGTTTTTAAATGTTACCTTTGTATTACATGACATGTTTATTATTACCTCATATTACATATATATGTATCTGATCGTTGCTTTACAATAAAATCTTGAAAATCTAGAAACTTGAATCTTGAAATTTATACCAACTGTATATACATAATTTATTAGTTGAACTTTCAATTTATAATTTAGACAAGACAGTGTTTTTTTTCCAAATGGTGTATGTTTTGTTTATTTTCTTAGGTATTTTTGAAAATATCGCAAGGTCGTTTTAGATGTAACAATGTATATATCTACCAATAAGCTGTGTAAAAGTAGAAATTTTATAATCACCTAGCTGTCATAGAAAGAGGTAACAAAATGATTTGAGTTAAAAAAAAATCAAGTCCAAGGACCATATAACCACAATGATCAGACCAGAACAAAATTCAAACTTGAACTGTAACTTGTCATGATAAAACTATAAACCAATTATCAAATCCATATCTTTAAGAATGACAAAAATGTGTGGACAACTGATTATAGGAGTGAATTTTGTACGAACAATCTCATCACTCAAGAAATTTTACGGTCGTCTTCATGAAATGACGGACCATTATGACAAAAGTGTGTCAAAAATCATATCTCATATTCTTTCTCAGTCATAATGACCTTCCATCATTACGAAACTGAACAAAGAAATAACACGAAGCGTGCCGTATACGGTGCAAGAAATGCTTACCCTTTCGGAGCACCTGATTTCACTCCCAGTTTTTAGTGGAGTTCGTGTTGTTTCTTATCTATTATTTATAACTGTTGATGTAAATGTCTTTTTGTTTTGTGAGTCTTTGTTTACTCCTTGTTTTTGATTGTTATTGTTATTTAAAGGACCATTATTTGCTCTGAACAAAACGATTAGACCAAAACAAAATTCGAACTTGATCTGTAACTTGTCATGATAAAACAATACACCAAATAGCAAATCAATATCTACAATCACAGAGAAAAAAGTAATGGAAACTGATTTGTCAGACATACCGATTAACAAAGAATGGAGTGCAAACCTAAAGTCCCCTTTAACTTTGTCGGTAGAAGACCAAAAGGTAGAGAAATAAAGATTCTAACATTCGTGCAGGTGGGTTATAAATTTTTATCAGCTGAGATAGTTAAATTATTGAAACTTATAAGAGTCCACGTCTTGTTAATTAGTTTAATCAAATAAGGAGATTGGATATATCCAATGTGGTATGATAGGATATGAAACAACTCAACCCAAGAGATCAAATGACACCGAAATTAAACGCTGTAGGTCACTGTAGGGCCTCCAACAGTGAACAAAGCATGTATGGCATCATCAGTTAAAAAAGGTAACGGAATCATAAATTCAAACGAGAAAACTAAAGGGTTAATTAATGTAAAAATTTCTTTCTACATTCCTGATTTATAAGTCGCGTAAATACAAATTTAAGTGTTATCAATTATCTGCTGAGGGTATCAGCAACCATACTTCGGTAAATAAAACGGGTCCAGAAAAGGTTAAATTACCAAAAAAATAGAGAGACTGGTATTTGTCATATGATAGTGCACGTGAATATAATCAGAATTAAACCTGAATGAAGAAATTCTGCATATTTTCCTTTATTATACATGAACAATGTTTGGAATATTTTTTTCTTCCTCCGTCAATTTAAATGTCCTTAATATATTTTGTAAATGATAATGAATATTTTATCAAATCTTAACTCCTAATTTTTATTATTTCACATATAAATAAATTATATCAACACAATTCTTTATCTGTTATAGATATTGACAGAACATTTTACTTCAATGGTTTTTTTTGCAATTTATTTTAACTCGATAATTGAGATTGAAATGATACAGTGACATCTTATTGGAGATTTCTCTCCATGAATATTTTAAATTAGTTGCACATGTGTATAATGTAGTGTTATATCATAACTCATCGACCATACATTGGTGAAGGCTGTTATATGACCTATAGTTGTAAACTTCAATATATGTCAATTACTCTCTGATAGTCAGTTGTCTTATATGTCATCATACCCCATCTTCTTATTTTTTTTTAAATGTAAAGACCTTGGATCGCTAGATGTGCGATATTTGTTTTATGACCTCGGAAATGAGGTCAAGGTTACAGGTCTTTTAAACATCGTTTGATATACATTATTAAAGTTGGGTGTGACAGTTTCTGTGTCATTTTGGTATATTGTGGAGAGTTGTTTCATTGTCAATCATACCACATCTTTTTTTTTATAATTGTTTTAAAATAAAAAAAAAACAAGTACAGTTACCACCCTTGCATATGGTTGTATAATCAGTTAATTAAAACATATTACGTTAAATGCAATTAAAAAGTACATAAACTACTAAATTATCATTATACAATTGATAGCAAAATGACATGAAGTCCCATCATTCAGATTTAATTGCAAACAACCCATTGTAAAATTACCATAATTTAATACACACAAAATTCTATCAAATTAAAATGTTCTAATTCTTAATATTAATGGCGCTCCTTTCCTAATTTAGTTTAACTGAAGAAGTGTGTGCTGACCTTTACACTACACTGGTAATCAGTGGTGTTCTACCTTATGTACTATGTCAAGAAATCAATGGTGTTAATCCTTTAGATTCAGCATTACCAAAGAAGATTTCAATGGAATAGTTACATGGTACAGAGTAAGAGTGAGTAGGCAAGGCACAGTGATCGAGCCAGAGACAGCGAGAGAAAATGAAAGAGAGAAATAAAAAGAGTGAAAGGGTGAAAGGAAGCGAGAGAAAAGTAGAAACAGTGAAGGAAAGTGAGAGAGCGAGAATGAGTTAGAGAGTAAGAGACAGTGAAGCGAGAGCAAGAATGGAAAAAAGTCAAAGAGAACGATATTGAAGGAGTGGGAACGAAAAGAAGAGTGAGAGAAAACGGAACAGTGATTTAGTGGACCAGAGTATGAGCGTGAGGGAGATAACGAAGGATTAACAGAACGAGATATTACGAACAACGATATAGTGCTTGGTATTCCAAGTGCTGCACGAAACCTCTTTGTAAATTATTCACATGTTATTGATCAGTAATCAAAGCCGGGCTCCAAAGTGATTGTGAAACAGCCTATTCTAGAGGTGGCGTGAATTATATTTGGATGCTAAAAAAATCCGAAAATCTTTTAGAGTACATATAATCTAAGACTCTCTAATCTTTCAATAGACAAGTATTAAAACATTTGACTTTTCTACATTTTACACAAGTATTCCCCATTCCAAACTAACAGACAAATTGAAAGAGTTGGTGTTACTTTGTTTCATTAAAAAAAATGGCAAACTTAGATACAAGTATCTGTCTAATGGTGGAATACATCCTACTTTGTAAAGAATTACTCTGGTTCAAACAAAAAATTCTTATGTGCTTGAATTCTTGATTGACAACATATGTGTTACGGTTGGAGGACGTGTTTTTCAACAGACTGTCGGAATTCCAATTGGAACCAATTGTGCCCCTCTTCTTGCCGACTTGCTTTTTTCTTATTATGAGGCTGACTTCATACAGGAACTTCTTAGGAAGAAAGATAAGAACTTTGCAATATCCTTTAACTTTACGTTCCGCTATATAAATGATGTTCTCTCACTAAATAATATAAAATTTGGTGACTATGTTGAACGAATCGTTCCCATCGAACTAGATATAATGGTTACTACAGATATAGTTAAGTCTGTCTCATATCTTGACTTGAATCTATAAATTCACAATGAGGGTCGGTTGAATGATAAATGATTGCTGCTCACAAAGAAGCTGGTAAACTAAGAGTTCCAAATGGTGAAGTTGAAATCGTTCCTTCGTAAATTTTATGGACGTCATCACGAGTTGGTTGACCGTTATGGAATAACCGTTTCACAGATAATATCGGGTTATGTTACTTATGTCGTAACTACAACACACTTTCTTTTTCACGATTGCGACCTACCAAATTAGACTTTGTACCAGATGTGTAATAACATAAGCAAAACGACGGGTGCCACACGTGGAGACGGTTCTGCTTACCCTTACGCAAGCAAAAGGGGAGGTGTACGCCCTCTACGCCCCCTCTGGATCGGCCACTGAATTTAAAGCCCGAGTAGAAGTATCGGAAACCAGTTCATATTAACTGAATCCTATAGTCTGTTACCACGAAACCAAAAAAGGTTTACCAAGTTTGTTTTCACTTTTATCATATTTTTACAATGATAACTTTGATAATTTTCTTTAAATTTTAAGAAGAGAAAATTCTGTTACCAGATAATGTTTAGCATTTTCTTTTATTAATCATTCAATAAAATTCAGGTATCTTTTAGCGTTTTCTTTTATTGATCATTCAATGTTCATTATATTTTTAGACCACACATTTCTCTAATCTTTATTTTTTATGCCCATTATTCTCTAATCTTCATTTTTCAAGGGCATTATTCTCTAATCATTGAACCCCATCCTAACCCTCTTTTTTTTATTATGTTGTACATGTACTGTTATACCACTGATCGAGACTAGGGTGAGGATAGGGAGCCCGCTAACAATTTTAACCTCGCCACATTATTTATGTATGCGCCTGTCCCAAGTCAAGAGCCTGCAATTCAGTAGTTGTCGTTTGTTTATGTTTTACATATTTATTTTTCATTTATTTTTTTTTTGTTATATAAATAAGGCGGTTCGTTTTCTTGTTTGAATTGTTTTACATTGTCATATCAGGGCCTTTTATAGCTGACCATGCGGTATGGGCATTACTCATTGTTGAAGGCCGTACGGTGATCTATATTTGTTAATGTCTCTGTCATTTCGGTCTCTTGTGGACTGTTGTCTAATTGGAAATCATACCACATCTTCTTTTTTATATTCCTGTCCTTTTAAAATGCCCATTATAGACATAGACATATAATAATACATTAGGCTTAACATTTCAATTTATCAATATCAAATAGCGAAAAATGCATATATTTATTCAATAACGACAATGTTGCTGCAATAGATGCCAAAACATCAACAATATTTTATTGAAAAGAAACGGCATTTTATTTCACTTGTTCTTAAATAAAAAGATGTTTCATTTCATTTGTTATATACGGACACTGTAAATTTTGAATGTAAATGAGTAAAAATTTGTTTATATTTATATATTGTGTCTTATACGCGTCTCATTTATCTTTTTTACACAATGCAAATGTTTAAATGTTTTGTTTAGTTCTGTGATTCTCATTTTATGTTTGTATGTGGTGAGACTTTTAAAAAATAATAATAATGATAAAATATTGAATCTAAAAATATTCAGAAACTATTAACTTTTCTTAAATTTATACTTGAGTCAGAAAATTAAAACCAGCAGTGTCAAACATGTTTAACACTCAACGAGCATTCGATATCATTGACATACTATATAGCACTAATCGCAATATGTATACATGTACATATATTTTGGGCATCTTATCAGTAATCTCTCTATTGAAGATGTTGAAATATATGTATTATAATTATTCGCTTATTAGGCAAATTCATATTCTACAAAGATATTTTCAATCATTTTAGTTTTGATAAATACCATTACAAATAACTTATTTTGTCTAGTTTCCTGTGTGAGGATATTTGATTGATAAAATTCAATAAACAATTTAAGGTTGTCGGGTAAATGTGGATTACGGATTAAGATGTTAGATGTCAAACTTGAATTAACAAACTAAGGTGAATTTAACCCGAATATGTAGTTTCTCTTCAACAGTGTTTTAATTCCAATTTCCTTATTTTCATTTAAACTAAATTAATTAGAATGAAAGAAAGATTCGAAACTAAAGATAGTCACAATTAAAAATATGTATTTTGAAAAAAAGACAAAAACCGCCAGATCATATCTGATTTAAATCCAGGGTCCGTATATACATCTTCTGACTACAGACTCAGACTTCTCTTGAACTGAATCTTAATGTGCGTATTGTTATGCGTTTACTTTTCTACATTGGCTAGAGGTATAGGGGGAGGTTGAGATCATAAACATGTTTGCGCCTGTTCAAAGTCAGGAGTCTCTGGCCTTTGTTAGTCTTGTATTATTTTAATTTTGGTTTCTTGTGTACAATTTGGAAATTAGTATGGCGTTCATTATCACTGGACTATATATATATATATATATATATATAGTATATATTTGTTAAGGGGCCAACTGAAGGACGCCTCCGGGTGCGGGAATTTCTCGCTACATTGAAGACCTGTTGGTGACCTTCTGCTCAGTGTTGGTTTTTTTCTTTGGTCGGGTTGTTGTCTCTTTGACACATTCCTCATTTTCCATTCTCAATTTTACAATGGTACGTAAATTAAGATTTTATTCGAAAAGACGGATTTTTCTACATGTTCTATATGTACCAAAAAAAATGTACAACTATTGCATATTGTAAATGTTTAATGATGATACATGTCCAGATCTAGATCGAACTGCTTTGCTTCGTGTCGAAAGTACGAATATAGAAAAATCACAGATTTATATTACAACTAGAAAGTCCTCGAACAGTTGAAGAAATCATCAGAATTTGTTTATTGTAAGTTATTTTGTACATGTATAACTATAATGCGAACCCGAAGTTGTGAAATCGCAACTAAGCGTACTTTGGAAAAGCGACGGTTCTATGAAAACCTATTGTCAAGTTCAAGTTCTGTTTCGACATCATTGTAATATATGTCACTGAACGTTAAAATTCAATCCTTTATTTCGTCTTCGTCTTCGTCAAATAGTGCTGTTGGTTTCTTTTTATTATTATTACATACTAGTATACATGAATACACCACAAGTTATTCCTATGTAATCTCATTTAGATATTTAGTAGTTTAAACATATTTTATTGTTCTAAACAAATGGATTAGAAATTTAGTGCATGCAAAGTAAATTTTAAAGATGACAATGATTGCAGTATCTGTGTGAATCTACTTCTCAATCACGCTTCATAAAGATATTACAGAACATTCAAGATTTACAACTTTTCGTGAATATGATTGCCAATGGAATAAACCATGCAGCAGATTTCAAAATAACCATATTAATTTGTGTCTGAATTATAACAACTGAAACTGTAATTCTGCTGTAGTGCACCTTTAGAACTTGTATTTCGGATAATTTGACCACGTGACAAGAAATTATACAATAAACATTGGTCACGCACGATAAGTTCTGATGTAAGACACGTACCGTTACAATACCCAGTTTACACGCATCAGCGCACACAGGTTTCTCGAATGGGGCAGTTGATTGGAGGAAAGTTACCAAAAACCACGCCTACCTTTACCTATTATCCAATCAAACGCCTTTGACATAAACATAAATACTACATGAGTAATATTACAGAGATTTTGAAAAAAGTTGAGACTCTAAATTCTAACTTGAAATTATAAATTTATGCTCGTAATGCATTTTCGCAATTTACAATAAATGTTATACATACTTTCACCTATCTAGTGAGGAAAAAATAGAAATTAAAAAAAAATGCAATTTACAGCTATTTCGATTTATAGTGCACAGCAAGGACGTATATTTGTTTTCCGTCCTTGTGCACAGTTTGTGATAAATGGGTGTCAAAATGTATTAAACAGACACCCAAAGACCAGTTTCAAGAAGAATTCTTTGCTTTTATGCAGAATCGCATAAAACATAATGCTGTCATATTTTCAAAAAGAATTATCAATTAGAAAACTCCTTTTTACATTTCTAAATTCATATATTACGCAGATATAGATGTGGTTGTTGCCGATTGAGTCCAGAAGGTCTCAGGATTTACACAGAGAAGACAGAATATGTCGTCTCTGTGACACAAACAACATTGATGATGAGTACCATTACATTATGAATTGTAGAACATATAAACTATAGAAAAAGAAGGAAATGTTTAAGGAACTACTGTTAGTCAAACCCTTATATCTTTAAAGCTGATCAACAGTTAAACTCATCAAATATTGTAATATTAGAAAAACTATGTAAAAGTTATAAATGTGAAAGTCAGTCCTCCAAGCTAATTTAATTGTATCGTTTACACATGCATGTACTAATTTTACCTTATAGTTATGTGTATGTATGTTCTTGACAACTAATAATTGAAGTTTTATGAGAAATAAAGTATTCGTATTCCTTTAAACATGTAAACCATAAATTGCAGTACACGAAGACAGCCTACGGGTAAAGTACAAGTGAATATATCACAAAAAGATTATATGTAATCCTCATCCGTACGCGTCCTTGTAAATGCCGAAAACTCTGGATTTTCTTTGAATTTTGGATTTTCTATAAAAGATCTAGAAAAGACAAAAAATGAATTGAAATAAAAGATTTTTGTGTAGACGAGTTACAACATTGCATAAGCATGATTAGGAAATTTGAACAAATTTTGTGCTCATCTTTGTAGTGGCGAAAAACACGCATATCGAGTTACGTAGACGAAAAAGAATAATTACATTCATAATAATTATGATGTAAATTCACGAAATTAAAAGGTTATAATTAGAAAACAATCAAAAACACAATTCGTCATTCCCCATGTATAATTATAGATTAAAACAAAATTATAATTTTAATTCTGAAATTCAAAAGGCATGTTTCTGATACGTTACAGTTCAGCGAACACTATTACATGAAATGCACGATGATATTGACCGAAAACAAAGGTGAAAGATTCAAATTGTAAAATCATTCGCTGAACGGTAGAATTTCTATCAATCATTCAACGATCGATATAAAAAGACTTTTGAGTGTAAAAGTATGATAGAAATACTTTTAATTTATTGAAATGCCTGTTATATTGTTCCAGTCATTGGTTACTAGTGCATGATTGTCAGTCCATTTCGATATTTCATAGCACTTTTACTAATTCTGAAAAAAAAAGAAAAGAAAAAACTAATATTCCCATGGGAAAATTATATCTTCCCATGAGAAGAAAATTGTCCCGCAAAGTGTTCAACTCCCACAAAAGGGAATCTAACCAACTAAGAAATGCATAATCATCTGTAGATTGATTTTTATATATGAAACGATGTGTATTGATTTTACTTGGTTCAATGTTCAGTGGCAAGTATTTTATATATGCGCAGGTCCTGAGACAGATAATCAAATTATCAGATTGCGGGATGACGGACAGGAAGACTCCAAACGTAACAGTGTGAACTAGCTGTCAGAAACTTAAGTACTCTCAGATTCTTTCATCGTTGAAGACCCTCTAGCGACTATAAAGATGAACAGGAATACAAACGCTGACCATTGATAATTTGTATTTTTGTTAAGCTCTGACTTTGTGTTCGATTAGGTCCCGTGTATGTTTACCCCATATTCCTTTATTTTCTATAAAGGCGTCTGTCTTGACAGTAAGTTGACACGACTTAATCATGTTAATACTAGTTAAACCCTTTAATGTAAGACACCAGATGGAAATACTCAAAAAGGACAGCCAGTTTGGTTCTCTTTAATGTTAGAGTTCAAATCTTCATGAAGAAACGACTATATGTTTTCTGTATTCAGCATAGAATAATATCTTCTAAACTATATTTTTTCGCACAATGTCTGGATATTGGTGGACATGCATTATTGCGAAACCAGACATTTACAAATGAAAATTAACACTTAGACTATAGACATTTAGTAGGGAAGTAAATGAACAAAAGACAAGTAATTCAGAAACATAAAATTGAGAATGGAAATAGGGAATGCATGGATCACGCAAAATTAAGCAGGGGCGACATCGGAGTAATGGGAGTTTGATTCTTGCAAGACATTCGCCGTGAAAACAATTTGATATGAAGACAAGCCTTTGTACTGTGACTTTGTTTTAAAATTTCAAACATGAGGCTGTTACGGCCCTGGTCAATGTTTTTAAGCAATACATAATTTCCTTTCATTTTGTTGTTGGCTTTCTGAAATAAATGTTTACATATTATAGACTATCATGATCCTTTTTTTTCGATTTCAGTTAAACACTATGTCTGATTTGCTTTTTCAGAAACTTTAGCATGTTTAAATGTCTTTTTCTTTTTCTTCATCTTTTTGAAACCCTAGTTTTGTATTACCACTGACCAGTTCAGTAAAAAAACAGCTGCTTCATGTTTGTATAAATGTGTTTGTAACCTTTCTAACATGCTATTATTTTCCGTTATTTTTTATTCCGTGTCTATAGATAGTCTTGATCGGAGAGGCAAGATTTATTTTGTCTGTTGGTTGCTTGGCTAGCGTAAGCTAATCGATTTACCTCACATTTTGAAGTTGGATGGAGATTGTTTTTAAATAAATGCCGTACTTTTGTACTTTGGTTTCCTGTCGGTTTTTTCTCAATTTTAAATTGGGAAGTTTTATCATTTGTTTTGCATGATTATTAATTTTGACTTGCAACTGAACAATTAATAAATCTAGTCCCATGTGTGCTAGCGAAATGTCTTTAGTGTAATCTCGGAGTGTAATTTTTATTTCAACTTTTACGTTTGCTTCAGCACAACCTAAAACACGAAAACTTTCATTTTCTTGTAAGAATGAGATTCGTTACTTCAAACAAAAATCGCTTTTATCTTTTTTTTTTTTTTTTTTGCAGTAAAAGACCGGTTTCTTAAAAAAAACTTTCATACAATCGACTTAACGAAGTATAAGCTTCTGGAAGGTCAAGGATTATAACATATTTTTCGTAATTTTGCAAAAATCGAAAATTTACGGTAATTAATGGTCGAATTGAAGCTTAATACCTACCAAAAAATCTCAATGAGCGAAAAGACTTTCATTTTAGTCATCTCTGGTGTATTTATGATGGCTTGGTTTGAAGCGAGAACAGACGAACTATGCTTACTAGTGTTGCATAAAAAACATGAGGATATGGTTTGTCCTTTATGAATCTATATTGCAAATTTGACTCATATAAGGATAATGTTTGTCTCATAGAAAAATCGGTAGTTTTAATAGATAATTTATTTTTCGATTTTTATCGGATATAGTAGTTATTTGGAAAAATACAAACCGTATAATTAATTATTAAAGTTTCGTATGCATCATAAATCAACCGGCTCCGGCAACTTTTGACTTGTTCTAATATGAAATAGTAATGATTTTCAGCGGAGAAAAAGATAGATATTTTGGTCGTGGTTGAAAGAATCGTAAAAGTGTTATTTTTCTAAATTCTGTTTGTTTAATCGGACAAAGTAGAGTCTTAATTTGATTTTTTTTTGCCGAACTGGACTCTATATTGTGTATTGAATTGAAAGTTTGCAAACGTTCCGACCAATGAAATTCATTTTAATATGTAACGCGAACTTCAACGAGAGCACCTAGATGAAATATTTTATCTATACTACAATCAGTTTTAACTTAGAAATTTCCGCTCAAATATATAGGAAATAAAATTATATGAAAACAACAATGCAAAATGTTTCTTTTCCATTTTATTTTAACAATGTTTATGTACATTTCAATTTGGTAAGTAGACTTATATTTAATGCCCAAAACGTAAATATATGTTTTCTTTTAAAACATTAAAAAACGTGAGAGTATGCCGATAAATAGCCAGTCTAGGTCGTTAAACTTAAATCAACTTACCCATCGTTATCGCAGACTAAAATTTATCTCATATATATATTTTCATTTATTACAAGTACGTCAGGGTGCATGACAGCACAATAATCTTTTTACAGAATCGTAAGAACAATATTTTTGTTTGATATTTGCTTCTCTTCCACAATTAACGCCCGATTTGGCCAGTGACCGGTATTACAATTTAACAGTTTTAAAAGTTCAGTGGGCTGCTACTTCATTTATAATTTTGGGTATGACTTTCTGTTTATCATATTCAACATACGTCAACATTGTCTTCATCAATTTTATTATTCAATTCATCAAAACCTTGTTTTTCATTACAAGCTTTTCCGTATATCAATATACGGCAAGAGAATGAATATTTGTTGCTTACCGGAAATATAAGATACATCGATTTAAATTATGTACACAATAAATAATTGCTGTGTAGTTTCCATGTCTGCATTTGATTTACGAGTACAATATAGTAAACATAAAAAGAGAAAAGAGAAACGGTAAATATACAGGAATACATAAAGTTTCGTAAATAGTTGCAAAGGACCACATGTTACTTACATGCCATGAGGTTTCATAGCATTCAGTATTTTTTGAAACGCACATATATATGTGCGATAAAGATCTAGTGCATTTGAGCAAATTAAATTTATGTTATCCATCTAACTATTTTATTTTCAACAGATTCCCTAGTTTGACATTTTTAAACCACGCGTGCATATATATTTTAATGTTTTTATTTAAATGCCTTATATATAAAAATGTCACGTGTATTATACGTTCGTTTAATTAAATTGTGGAGCATGTGACTTAATAAGACTACGCATTTAAAGTTTGAAACAAAAAACGATAGATACATCGAGGTCGTTTTGCTTGGGTGATTTACCTGTAAAAAGCTCGGGTCTCATCCATGTTTAAAACGAATTAATGGATGTTTGAAATAGTTTAACGGGGGCGTGGCCTATTAGTTTAACGCAACTAACCAGCAACTTGATTTCAATTGATTCACCGCAGAGAAATCTATTTGACTGGCGTTAAAATGAATTGATATGAATTGATATGAATTAAATATAATTTTTATTTTTTGTCAATCTTTATCAATAAACGATCAATCTCATTTAAATAGCGTTAACACGTTTTTGTCCGTTCAAGTTAAATTCGGGTTACTAGTGCAGTATAGAGGCACCAAACATCTAGGAATTTTGATACATTTTGTTACGAATGCGTCGGAGTCGTTCATGCATATTACAATATTATTCCTCGTTATGAACAATAAGAATGGTTCCAATTGTTTAGAAAAGAAATGTTTTGCCCATCAAAAGCAACTTGATTAATTTTTCATATTAGTACTTTTTTTCTGGCTGGAGAGGACAGTCATTTTTGTTTTCTCTGTAGACGTCTTTGTGAACAAAACCTTTGTGGTAGAACTAAGGTTTCGTTCCTGTTTTTCTTTATTTATTTAGTGACGGATACAATTGAGAATAGAAATGGGGCATGTGTCAAAGAGACAACAACCCGACCTGATTACAGACAATATCAGAAGGTTACCAATAGGTCTTCAATGCAGCGAGAAACTCCCACACCCGGAGAAGTCCTTGTACACTTGTTCAGTGATAATGGACATCATCCTCCGAATTATACACAAGAAACTAAAATTTAAAAGTATACAAGACTAACAAAGGCCAAAGGCTCCTGACTTCGGACAGGCGCAAAAATGTAGCGGGGTTAAACATGTTTTTTTTTTTAAATTTCAACCCTCCTCCTATATCTCTAACCAATGTAGAAAAAAAAAACCACACAACAATACGCACAGTAAAACTCAATTAAGGAGAAAATCCTAGTCCGATGTCAGAATAGTTAACAAAAGAAACTAAACAAAATGACAATAATACATAAATTAACAAAGGACTACTAGCAGTTACTAACATGCCAGCTTTATACCCCAATTAAACTGATTGAAAGAATATGTCTTCATCATATGAATATTAAGTATAATTCCTCTCGTTAGGGCTTAAGTATTATACGATAATAAAATATATGAGAAGAACATAACCCTTGTCATGCAAACAATTGGTTTTAGAATAAATGTGTTCAATTCCGATGCAAAGACCCTAAAAGTAAATCAATACTAAAGCGAAAATATGCAATCTTTAATGACCTGACAACAGTATCGTAACTATGTTTCTTCTTGATAAGTATGTCAAAAGGTAACGTTTAATTAGGGTTTGAGGTGAATACTTACTTTTTTGTGTTTTGTAAAGAATATTACCATAAAAGATTGGATGTGAAATACATGTACCTGAACGTATAATATGTCTGCATGTTCAGTTATATTTACAAATGATGTCCCTTTACCGATGATAAAACTAAGTAAATGTTTTGACTAGTTTGTAATATCGAAAACCCTGGTTTAATAAATTTTCAGTAATACATAAATTTCACTCGCAAACATCTTATACATTGTTACATACACGAGCGAATCGTACAAGTTGAGATATATAAACACCATAAGATGGTGACAAGGGAACGTCAGCATCTAAAAATGATAATTAACGATAGGAAATCATCTCTTTTATTTTAAATTTTTGTATTAAGCTTCCCATTAATGATATAGATATTAAGATCGAGTAAAGGACAGTGGTCATTGTTGGAATTGGCTGTATTTAATTTTATTTCAACAGGACTGAAGTCGCCATTTTTGAGAGCCAATATATCATCCAAATATCTAAAATTATTGTTAAATTTTAATATCAGATGTTGTTTCGATGGGTTTTTGCAGATTTTGGTCCTTCATTGTAACTCACAACAATACAAAAACAGGCCTGTAATTAATGGTGCATAGTAAGTCTCCACTGGAATTTCGATAATTTGATGATATACGGAATTTCCAAAGTACTTAAAAACTTGTTTCTTGATGTGGCTCAAAGTGATTCGCGTTTCTTTTTTTTTATATCGCTTAGGCTGTTGGTTTTTCCAGTTTGAATGATGTAACACTAGTTATTTGTGGGCTCTTCATTGTTTGATATTCTTTGTGAGCCAAGACTCCATGGTATACGACAGATAGTTCTAATTCAATATATACACACACTTGTACATTAGCTGGCCATTGCAGAGACGAATATTGCTTGCGTGGATTTTCTATGAATTACTATGTTGAAGGCCGTTCTTTGACCTATATAGGTTTATTTTTATAAATTCTTGGATGAAGAGTTGTCTCAATTGCACTCATACTACATTTTCTTATATCTACTATGACTTACAGTTAGATTGGACACTGAATGTGAACTTAGATTCATGGTGATAAGCTCATTTGAGATAGGCGTATGACTCATAGAAACTTCAAGTGAGCAAAATTTGCCTCTACAATGACCATCTAATGTACAAGTATGTGTATATATATTGGATAAGAACTATCTGTCGTATACTATTGACATCTATTTAAGAAAGAACAACATCAAATAGGGACAATATTCAAAACATTTGTGTTTGTATTCTATATAGATCATATTTATGTGATGCAATTTTCTATAAATTAACAAACATGTAGCTGGCATTTGAAAAATAATACTGCAATTTATTGCATTCCAAAAGTCTGCAGTTCGTGCAATTCAGTAACGTACAAAGATTAAACCAAATAATACAATTATTGACATATTACAAATATTAACTTACTATGATTAAATGTTGATACGTCAAAGAATAAGGTAAAGATCAGGCAATGTTGACCAATGAATTGTAACTCGTCTGGGATTTGACATTGTGTCTATACGTGAACAAGGAGAACAATACGTAGAAAATTTATTATGGATTGGTCATTTCGATGCCAGCACTATATGACGATTAAAACATTCAAATGTGTAAAATGTCTTTCAGTAACATTCTGTACTTTTTGTTCTGTACCAGGTAGTTATATTGTACCGTGGAGTAACCTGCAAACCTACTTCACAACCATGTAATCAGATGAATATAGAGGAAATTGTTTCAATACTCACCTTCACTGAATAACCCTTCAAATTCATATGAGGTCACACTCGGGTTTTACTTGGGTTAATTCCATGCATAAAAAGACATAACAAGAAAACGAAGAAAACTATTACACTTGTCTAGTACACTACCTAACAGTACAAAGAAATACAAAGACTGAGCAATAAGAACCCCACTTTAAACCAAGGTGATCTCAAATGTAAAATGTTTTCTTAAAATCATATTCTAGTTATTTCAATCGAAAATTATTCAATAAGAATTATGCAATTTATAAAATACGAAACTGACTGCATGTGACAGCATCAATATACCTGCTCTCTCTCTCTTTGTTTATTTCTGACAGATTTATAAAAAATACGAAACTAACTACATAGTTCAGCATCGATATACCTGCTTTTTCTCTTTGTTTACTCCTGTCAGATTAATAAAATACGAAACTAACTACATAGTACAGCATAGATATTCATTGACTTCCTCTGTGTTTACTTCTGTCAGATTCATGACATAAACAGGTTACATAAATGCATGTCAGATGAACATGCAAAGTTTAGTAATCTCCTGCAGATACCATTCTTAATAACAACGTATCAGTATTGCATTCCTTTATTTGGTTTTGCATTAACATTGTTTAGTTTTTGTTCATGTTTATACGAAGTTGGTCTTATATAATACATAGCATTCGTTGGCTACACACAGCATATAATTCGTCGTATGAAGTGCTTAATTATGTCCAATAGTTAATGCTGGGAATATTGTCTAAATGTTATTGCAATGGCACAAATCACAACGTGAATACTTGTACAAACTTCAAGTAAAAGAAACACCTATGCAATTGTACGATCAAGATATGAAAAATAAAGATGTCCTCATTTTTTTTCCCTTTGAATAATTGAAGAAAAACATGTATCTTTGGTCTCTCTTGTTCAGTCTTTATTTTTGGTTAATGTCTTGCTTTTTCTATGTTTTTTATTTTGTTTTCTGATTGTTTTAAATTAAAAAAAAGAATAACTGAACGTAACTAAGTATATTTGGTACACAGGGGACTACATTAAACATCAGAAAAAAAAATGTCTTAAGACATTACTTACACGACTAAAAGAAAATATGAACAATCCAAAATAGATCTAACAGTACAGCAACAAAATAGATCCAATGAAATTTTTGCTTGTTATCTTTATTCAAAATGAACAGTAACAGTTAATGATAAGATGTGTTTGTCAAATACCTGTAACAATAGATAAAGGCAACAGGAGTATCCCGCTGTTCACAACCCGTAAATCTATGGACAAAAACAAAATAGGAGTAACAAACTAAAACTGAGGGAAACGCATTAAATATAAAAGGAGAACATCGACACAAATTAACATGTACCACACAGAAACCGACTAAGCATAAGACAAACTCCGATGAGAATAACAAATATAACATCAAAACCAAATACATGAATTTGGGATAGAAAAGTACCGTGACACGTCTTATAGTAATGTGAATTCAATCTCAAATATAAGAGAAAATAAACGACACAACGGAAACACAACGTTTAAATGTAACACCCACAAAAACGAAATATAATATAACTATGGCCATATTCCTGACTTGGTACAGGAAATTCTTTCAAAAAAACACCTCGCACTTAAATGGCAATGTTAAATATAATATTACAAACCTGATCGTGCATTTTTCATTGTTATTCAACGCAAAATAATTATTTAAGATACTTGGGTCGATCCCATTTCAAATAGGATTTCTTTTGTTTACTTATTGTACCTCGAACTTATTAACCCGGTGTAGGTCTTTAAGTTGGTGGGTCAATTTACTAAAAGTTAATCGTGCATGACTAATTAGACACGCCGTCTTAAATTTAAGGGGTCCATAATAGGAAAGGAAAAAAAATACCATCAAAGTGCTTTTGGTTAATTTTAAAATATCCTCGGTCACTAATCAGACGGCATTTGAGTGGAAACACAAACCTGTCCGAAACAGGGAAATGCTGGCTGCAATATGAATTTATTTACAAAATTTGTCCATATTTCATTAAATTTAAGTGGGCTTTATTGATCGTAAATTCATGTCGTTTTGTTTTTGGCGTGCGTCTTCCGTAGAGAAAAAAAGGGGGGATAATAGCTTAACTTACGATTTTGATCATGTTTCAACTTTATTCTAGTACAGCATACGTTTTACCTCTAGCAAACTCTATATATTAGTTATGTGTCAATCATTTGCTTCAGGTCGATCCACTTTGCATCTTGTCGTGAATATGCGTGATATATTTGCCACTGGACATTACGGGAGCAATTAATATATCAGCTTCATTTAGTGATGAATAATCATTAGTTCTCAGTTGATAATTGTCTAAAAAACGTTTTCCATTTTTTGTCTATTCAATTTTTATTTCTATTTGATTTTTTAAGCGTACATTTTAAAATTTCTTTCGACATTTTTCTCTTTGAATTTATTTTGTTGTTAAAATTCAGTAACCGGCGTAGTCAACATCAGGAGTTACATTGTATCCAGCCAAACAAGGAGGAGGGGATCAGAACAGAAAAAAATCTCCCTTGAGTACATACAATAACTCATATATTGAAACGTAAAACAACGGCAGTCTCGTATAGGTGGCAAAATTTGCTGTGTCAATTTTTTATATATATATATCTGGTATAGTTGTCATAAAAGCAAAATCGGATGAAAAAAGTTTCGGTTTTGTTATTTAAAGGTTTTTTTTACGTATAATTCACCTTGACGTCGCGTACGGTGTTGGTGTTAGTTTTGGTAACGTTAGTTTGACGTTATTTTTCATGCATTGTATAAATAACGTCGTCCTTTTTTCATTTCGTGCAGCTCAATCATACAGCATAATTTTTATGAGCGCTTTGCTTGACTTGCTACGTTAAAACCGAAATGCAATTGCAAAAGCGGCACATATTTTAAGTACAGTTAAATTAAAACAGAAAAATAATATACATTTAAATTAGTATTCCCTTGGAGCAAAGATATTTTCTCTTTTTTTTTTATTGAAACAGGGTATTTAAAAAAAAGTTTAAACCCCTGTCTTTTCTGCTGCTTTTTCTTTTAGTTTAAACATATTTATTTATAGTGGATTGGGAAACAAGTTATTACAACTTATATTAATCCGTTTCCACTTTGAGGGTGCGAGTGCTTCCTTGTAGCCTTAGCCTGCTCTTTTCGAAATCTAAAAGGGTGACTTTTACGTGCAAGAGATACTGCTCTCTCTTAACACGGGTCAGTCATTTATCGCCCCTACCGACGGACTATCATTGTTTCACAAGACAATCATACTCGCAAATGGTGTCAAGGGCTTATTCTGTTATCCGCTTTTGATAATTTCCGAATAAATTTTTTATTAATTGAATCGTTTGTTGCATCGCCTGTATTAAATGTTAAAAGAATCAACAGTTGAAAGCAAATTCAAAATTAACCACAATAAAGTTTATTTAATCCAATTTGCCAATTTCATAAACAAAAGAAAATTTAATCTCACCTATATATATTTGAACAAGAAAACAGTTGGGCGCAGATAAAATAGCGAAAAACTACTAGGGGACATTTTAGCGCAGAGATCAGAGCCCATTTTAGCGCAGGATTAATCCGTTCAGCTGTATTTTCGATAGCCCATTTTAGTGAAAACTTTCCTAGTTGAATAAAACTAAAACCACGAGCATTAATTTATGCTTGCTTAATATTAAAGTTGTATGTATATATATGTATATATGTTCACATTGGTTCATCATGGAAATAAAAGTAATTCTATAGTTGTCACTCAGCCATTAACGTTTTTCTTTATACTATCATCAACTTGCAAACAACAACATCTATAAAAATACAATGTATAGACGAATGTGCACCACAATCTAGACAAGATAAAGAGAAAAATCAGTTCCTACTGCAATTTTATGAACAGTATTGTACAGGGGGTATACCCAGAGCCCATTACGTACGTTCTCTGGAATATAAATTCCAGGCTAGAACGGACTTTTAAAATTTAATTTTAAAATTTTAGTGTTATATTTTCATGGACATGATATTTTTTAAATTGTGCTGTCTTGCTTCTATTTAAAAAAATATTGATCATTAATCATTAATCATAAAATGGATTAAAGCATTGCTCTAAAATGGGCATTGATAATTTCCATTTTCGCTCGAATGGGTTTAAAATTTTGGGCTAAAATGGGCTTTACTTTGGCGCTAAAACGTTAGATTTTTTTCTCTAAAATGTCCTACCAATGCGCTAAAATGTCCTCCGCCGAAACAGATACAGATATTAATTTCAAATAGATTTGATAAAAATCTGTTAAGATATTGTATCAAAATTATGATAATTTGAAATGAAAATTTATAAATTTGATATATCAGATCCCTTTTGCACTGATTGTGCATGGGTTTTCTCTTCTAGATCTCGCGCATGGGTCTTTGTTTTTAATAAAAAGTGTGCAAACAAAATAAATATTGAAACAAACATATAAAGAAAAATGCAAGGATGAACTTATGGATGTTTCATTAATCCTTGTATGTGCCCATCGAAATTGATAAAGAAGCATGCCAGGATTTTGAGGAAGGGGAAGCATTTATCCTTGCATGTTTTCATGCCCCTAGAAACACACTATCCATTCTTTCTGATTTGAAAATGTGCAATATAAATTGATCCTTTTTCTATTATAATCGTTCGTTCTAAGACACCAGGTCCCATGTACTGAATAAAGAACGTTCAAACTAGTCCCTCAAACTGCCTCAAATAATAGATAAAAGGGGAGGGAGACGGTTTCAGAAACATTAAACCTGTTAATAAAGTTTTGAATAAGCATTCAATGACATATGTGTCGCTGGACGTCAGATAAACAATGAATCAATACATAAAAAATGCGCCAATTTGGGTTACGCAATGTTTCAATCAATCTAATTATTATACATGTAATTAAATCATACTATTGGTAGAGAAATTCACAATTTGTTATATCAAATTGACAATTTGTTATTTCTAATTGATAATTTGTTATACCAAATTGATAATCTGTTATATCAAATTGATAATTTGTTATATTAAATTCATATTTTGTTATATCAAATTCATAATTTGTTATATCAAATTCATGATCTGTTATATCAAATTCATAATTCGTCATATCAAATTGGAAAAGTTAATTAGCATAGCACGTAAAGGCTTCCGTAATTTTCGACGTTAGGCACTACATGTCAAGTTTTACAGAACGTAACGTCAAAACAAGTAAAAAGCATGGTGTGACATTATGGCTAGACAAAAGTAATCGCTGACTGTGTTGTTAATTCTTCCGACATGTGATCAAAAATGGGTTAAAAAAAATCCCTGAACAGTAGATTTTAATGTTATATAGTATTTTTTGTGCTATTATGATTTCAAAATTTCCCCCTCCAAAACTGTATAATATGACTTATCATACTTGTAACAAAAATGTAAAAAACGGCGTTTTGTGACATTTTGACTAGACAAAAACAAAAAGATCACGTTTATTTTTTTTCAATATTTTCTCTTAAAACTTCGACACAATTTTGTTCATACACTTAAAAAAATAGTTTTCACTTTTGAATAAATTTCATATCGTAGAAAAGACTGCAACTGCCTATTACTTTTCATAAGACACTTAACAAATACGCCAAAACGTCAGAAAACGGCGAGTGTGACATTTCAACGGATTTAATAAAATGAACAATTTAGGACACAATTTAAACAAATACTTACTAATTGAAGACATAGAAAGTTGTATATTTATTGTATAATTTTGACACAGGAAGGGTGGATATGTAAATTGAGGATGGGATCTGCAGCATTCGTTCGAATTTTGAAAAGCTCCAAAAAATATGCGAGATTTGGGTTTTGTGACAGAAATACAAATTTCAAAAAATCGTTAATTCTGACACGATCTTTTGAAATGTTGTAACAAACCTTTTTGTTTGTTTTTCCTTATTATATACGGAATAAAAAGATATATCATTTTCGGAATAATCTATTTGAATTACCTTTTAAAATCACTCTTAACTTCACCCCTATCCATATTTTTTTTCTAATTTCGACTTGACCACAAAACAAAGTGAACTTTTCGTCCTGGTCAGACGCGTCCAGTTAACGATGACGTCATAAATAAAACATACACCATTAACACCAAAGATTACTCTTGCTAGGAGTACAACTTTTTTTTAATAAGTTTAAAAAATGACAAGAATAACTTCAAAGCAACGCTGATCATATGTCGCGGTGTTACTTGTCTACACGTTCAAAATCAGTGTTATGAGGGATCATTCGAGTAACAAAACGAATAAAAGTATTGACTTTAAGGCATATTCCATTTGTACTTTTAATTACGCATATTTTGATATATACATTTATATAGTTATCAATTCCGAAACTTCTAACAAATGCAATAAAGGCGAACTGAAAAGCAAAACCCGTATTATCACCAACACCGTACGCGACGTCCTTGCAAAAGGCGCAAAAGATGTTTTAACATCACCCATGCGACTTTTTTGAAGATCCAGGTGACCTTTGTTGGTTTTTGCTGGTATTCAGGTGGTTCTTTAACGTATAGATAGCGTGAAACTCTCACTACACCAGGCATCGAATAAACGACATTTTTATTTCGACCAAACATGGCTGCATATTTTATACATTCGAACAGCTAAACCACCGTGTAGAACGCCACATGCGGGGTGTCGGCTATGTTTGACATGGGGTGGCAATTTTGAAGCGACAAAAAAGTAACAAGGTAAGTTCAAGCATCAAAATTTCTTATTTTTAGATCTCTCAGTACCATATAATGTATTGCACAAAAGGAACCGCAACATAATCTATTTCCTGAAAGCAGAAGCAGTCGTCTTCAGTGCTCAGTTTTCTCAAACACCTCGCCCTAGTTTTCCGTGTTGCAGATTTTGAGCCTTTATATGCAAATTTCGATATAAAAAATTACTTTACACTGCTACCCTCCGTATCATTTATATAGAATTGTATTCCTCATTGACTTATACCAAATACCAGTTTCTTAGTTAAAATCAGTTGGTTTTAAAACTGTTATACATCAAAATATAAAGTATCGCTCGGGGTGTCAGATTTTGCGTCGCACGGGGTAGAGGCTTGTCATAAAAAAGAATAAATTTTCTTATAAATCGATCTCTATCTGATACTTTTTATTTCAAACACACCTACACTGTTATGATGACAAATTACAAACTTAAGGTTTATGTACCCTTCTGTAGCCATTTTTGTACGAACTTTTCAAACTTCAATTGTATTAAAACTACAGATATAATGAATAATAGAGATAGGACATTTTGTACATATTCCAAGGGGAAACTTGATGCAAAGCATTACTTTTTACTGTTCCATTGCATTTAATAGAAAAAGAGGACTTTGTGGCAAATAAATCAAGATTTTTACAGAAAATCCACAGCCTTTATCCTTGTACTCTCATATTTGGCAATTTGATGACTGATAGATATAGGATTATTGCATGCAGTGCTAGCATTGATTTCCTTAAAACAAGTTTATAAATGTAGTTATTGGTTAAGACAAGTATAAATATGGCCAAAATCAAGTACACCTTTTAGGGTGCGCTCGACTTTAGTGACTCAGCACGAGGTGGTTTGGAATTTACAGGTTACTTAGAACTTTTTGTAAAAAATAAACACTAGCACATCATAGAAAATCAAGTGAGTAATTTATGTTTCCAATTTTATAACAAAAATCTCTGTATTAAAGGCTGTGGATTTTCTATAAAATCTTGATTTATTTGCCACAAAGTCCTCTTTTTCTATCAAATGCAATGAAACAGTAAAAAATAATGCTTTGCATCAAGTTTCCCGTTGGAACATGTACTAAATGGCCTATCTCTATCATTTATTATATCTTTAGTTTTGATACAATTGAGGTTTGAAAAATTCATCAAAAATGGCTACAGAAGGGTACATAAACCTTAAGGTATGTCATTTGGTCCATATTTTGGTCTTTTAAGTAATGTGCATTTTTATTGATAAACATAGCAAATAATACCTCAAAGTAAAAAAAATAATTGGATATGAATAGAAGTGTTAAAAGTTGTTTGTTTTATATTATACCTTTGAAATACAAAAATATTGACAAATGGACGTAAGAATATGAAAATTACACGTATGAATGAAGAAGGGTGTACCCGATTAATTATCAAATCATTGATGATTTAAATTGAGTTGAATAGGAATATACTTAATTAAATGCTATGAACATATAAATCTTTAATCTTTCCATGATATGTTTTTCAATTTCGTAAATGCAAATGTATATTCGAGATCGTAAATGATTTTATATAATTTTTATTTAGTAACTGTATCAGTTTATTTTCCCAAACTGATCGACGCCCAAATAGATTAATTGGTGTTTAGACATTATGTAAATGCATAAACGTATTTTGTGATTTTCCACCATGTTTTGGTTTGTTGAGCCATAGCCTTGACTTTTTTTTACCATGATATATATAGTGACTGAAAAGGAAAAGAAATCGTTTACCAGCTTGAAAACTAAATATTTTGAGCCAGTTTTTACTATGAATGAAATCAAATGCACATGTTTTATAAGACCAAAAACAGGCAAAATGAAAAAAACCTTATTTTGTCATGGTAAAGTAGATGTGTTTGAAATAAAATGTATCGTATGAAGACTAAATTACAGATCATTACATGCAAATATGTATTTTTTTATGGCAAGCCTCTACGCCTTAATTGCGACTCAAAATCTGACACCCCGAGCGACACTTTATATTTTGATGAATAACAGTTTTAAAACCAATTAATTTTAACTAAGAAACTGGTATTTGGTTTAAGTCAATGAGAGGAATACAATTCTATATAAATGATACGGAGGGTAGCTGTGTATAGTAGTTTTTTAATACCGAAATTTGCATATAAAGGCTCAAAATCTGCATCACGGAAAACTAGGGCGAGGTGTTTGAGAAAACTGAGCACTGAAAACGACTGCTTCTGGTTTCAGGAAATAGATTATGTTGCGGTTCCTTCCGTGCAATACATTATATAGTACTGAGATTTCTAAAAATAGGAAATTTTGATGCTTGAACTTACCTTGTTACTTTTTTGTCGCTTCAAAATTGCCACCCCATGTCAAACATAGCCGACACCCCGCATGTGGCGTTCTACACGTGTAAACGGCCGCACCCAATTTTAGCAAAGATATACTGTCGGAAGGGAGAAATCCAGAGATGTCAATATTTCTATTGCCAATCAATCCTTTGGTTTTGAAAACGCATATAAAGGTATACATCAATACGACAGCAACCCAACGACACGCATAAATATCAACATTATATAAGAGTCAACATACTTTTGTAATAGCAAGAAGAATATACATGCTGTACAGAACATTAAAGCCCAAAACCGCAACATGACTAAATAATATGGAGTTTAGTTTTAAGACAAGTGTTTGGTTGAAAAGTTTCCCATGCCCCTTTTTAATTTCGATCGGTGGAAATTATAGAAGGTGTAATAAATCCGTAGAAGAAAAACACTTCACTGTATAGTAAAGGTAAAATAAATAATGATTATGGATGACGTCCAGTGACAAATTAAATGAATTTTCGGGACAAAAACATGGAATGGAAATATAATATGAAAATTAACCCTGTTTTGCACTAGACCGATAACTGAGACGGAATTTTTAACGTGTAAGTTCACAAACTATCAGTTCGGAGGGAAACAAGTCACCCGTCGTTTGACCCGGTCGGGATTCGGACCAAAGGTCCTCCCGCTCTCGATGCGAACATACTCTCACGAGACCAACCAGGAGAGCAGTCACAAAGAATATCACACCAAAACCTCCAGCATAATAAACAATACAGTTTCACAGAATTATCATGGTTACTAATGCGAGCTAAAAGTATTTAACTTAAATTAGATGCGTTAAATGATATCGGAAACTACACGTAAATAACGATGGCCCACATCAGAGTAGATTTAGAGAATCATCGCGCTCTGCAAATTAAAAACTCTTGCTTTAATTTTTTTAGGGGTCCCACTCTGGCGAGCTGTTGCAAGGCTAAATGTCGATCCTTTTAAATCTACTCTCATTTTCCAGTGGTATTACAAGTTTACGTCCAACCTTACTGTCGACCGACTATTGTAAGTCCTACCTTTTGTATTTAAAATTAATGTTTTCTCGTCATGAACATGAATGAAACATTTGCCACTGGACGTGATGCAAACAACAATGAATCAACTTCAAAAATGATTCCATGTGAAAAGTACACGATCTTGTTTAATGCTGTAATATCCATTTAAATCACTGCATACTGAATAATAGTTCAAACATTTTTTTGTTATTTTGTGCAATTTACCGCAAGACTGAACAATTATTTTTCTTTTAAATACTTCTTAACCATGGTTCTTTAAATTAATATCTACCGTTTTGTTATTATTTATAATATATGATTTTGTCAGGCGATTATAAAACTAAGAAAGATAACATGTTTTTTGTTCAACGTGTTTATGCTTCATCTATAGCCGTGAAAAGGGAATGACGGACGACTAAAATAAAAGTGTTTGTTCTCATATAAAACTCATATAAAAAAAAGTAAATAAATAAATGGGGTTTGGCACATCTCTGGAGTAGCAACTCTCAAATACTTTTTTATTTAACAAATAATACCTGTATGACTATTTCAATAGTTTATTTTACAATGTTATATGTAAAATACTGTATGTTGTACCCTTGGGGACCTAATTTGGAAAATAAAATTTATCTTATCTTATCTTATCTAATACTTTGTAATTCAATTGAAGAATTATGAAAATTTCTCATCTATATCCGTTTTGATCGAGCCCCTCCAACCTACATATCTTGCTGCTAAAGTTGTTACATTTAGGGTATTCAATACAATAGTATGCATTGAAGTTTACAGGCTTAGTTTTTTATTTTAAAATATTAAAATGATATTTATAAATTAATTGGACTGAACAGACAACACTAATTATTGCGCATTTGCATGTAACGTAGTTTAGGAAAGTTACAGAATCAACATAGGCGGGTCGAGGGGGGGTGGGGCGGGGGTGGCTGGCTCTCTTTCGTGGGAAAAATTTGGTTGATTATATAGGGAATCACTGAAGCATGACTGGATCGGCCCCCCTTAGGTTAGTCAGCGGCTACCCCCCCCCTTTATGAAAAGTTCTGGATCCGCCACTGATCAAAATACCTGAATATTGTGCAGGACCTTATGCATCTATTTACTTATTGTTGGAAGACTTTACTTACAGTTTTCATTTGGTCTGGTCATTACGAATCTGTATCATGATTACTGACAAATTAAAAACATTAAATATATATAACAAGACATTTTTGTACAGAACATTCATTGGTCAGTTGTAAATGAGGTCTGTATAGGGTTTTGATTTGTTCATTTATAAAATGAAAAATAGTAATTTAGAAAAGTTGGATTTCAAAAATATAAATTTTTCCCTTAATTTTTTATAAAACTATCCTATGGTATTATTTAAATGCTAAAATTTGATAATATATAGACAATAAAATGATGTGCTGTCATTTAATCGGTCCGTTTCAAATGCAATTCGGTAACGGTTATTTGTATAGACCAGTATGAGTACTATTTAAGTTTGATATATTTAGACTGGTCCAATTCAGGGGATTAAGGTTTCTGCAAGTGTTTTGTTGAGTACTTTTCTTATGTTTTTGACGGTTTGTAAGTCAGTAAAAGTTCAATGAGAAGTTAATATTGACATTAAAAGACCTCCTCACAAAAAGGGCTGTTCAAATCCCCTCGCCCTTCGGGCTCGTGGATCTGAACATCCCTTTTTGTTCGGAGGTCTTTTAATATCAATATTAACTTATCATTGAGCTTTTACTATTACTTAAAATGACAACATAATTTTACAGGACTACAATACAAATAAATAGGAGAACATATTAGACAAAGAAACACATGAATTATAGCTAACAAAAGGCATAAGGTTTAAAATTCAATACTTCAAAAACGCGCCTCGTCCAAACAAGACTCACCAGTGACGCCCAGATATAAACGTTTGAAAGTCAAGAAAAGTACAAAGTTGTACAGCAATGAGGATCCAATGTTCAAAAAGGTTGTGCCAAATACGGTTAGGGTTTTCTGCTTCGGATGAGAACATCCTTATTATTTAGAACAATGTATGCTATTGCAAACAGTAAATTTTATCAAATGAATATACATGATAAAATTGAAGTATTAACTAATTACAGAAAACAAACCACGGATACATTACAAAGACCAACATAAAAAAATAGAAACACCCGACTTAGTCAAAGCCTCAACTCAAAAAGTGAAACAAGTGATGTCACATACGTAATGGTGAAAAGGCACAAAAATTACGTCATATTTGTAATTCTGAAACAGCACAACAATGACGTCACATTTGAATGACTAAAACTATATCTCAAAAGTAAGATAGAACTAGGATTGATTTAAGATCATATTTGAACTAAATACTGATATAACATTTAATAACAATGTACATTTCAATACTTATTAATAGCAAACAAAGGTAGCAAATAACTATATTATATAGCTATGTCCGGTTTATTTTGAATCTAACTTCAAACGTAAAACATCGTTCAGATTACGTTGAACAAAATCAAACATAATAAATGAGTGCGGTGATTTATTTTCTTTACCATAACGCATGAATATAAAAGAAAAGACGTCAACACACTTGACAAAATCCGACGCGAATGACAATTACAAACATCAAACTAAATCCACGAATTTGGGATAGATAAGTACCGTAACACGTCTTATAGTAATGCGAATTCACACTCAGCAAAACAGTCACAATCGGGAATAAGTCACGTTCGGTAATTAAAAGATTAAACGACGTAATGACAAACCACAATCTACCATGTGGTAAAAATGTCCTTAGCTAGTTTGGTCAAAGACACATCGTGTGGATCAACCAATTCGTGATGGTGTCCATAAAATTTACGGAGTGTCAATTTTAATCTGTCCTCCTCATAACTTTGTTGGAGCAGTCTCTGTGTAAGGAGCATACTCCTGAATATGAAGTCCGTATAGTTTGGGGCAGAGGGTATATTACTGCTGAGAAATGGGAAATTAATAATTGGGAAGTTGAAATCGTCCCGTTTATCATAGATTTTCGTGTGAAGTCGTCCATCTGCGTCAATATTGAAGAAAAGGTCAAGGTATGAAGCAGTCGTTCTAGTATCAGTAGTATCCTTTATTTCGAGTTCGCTGGGATGTATGAGATGTTAGTATTGGCTGAAATATGGGTTATTCAATTATAGAACATCATCAATATATCGGAAAGTAAAATTAAAGAATTTCGCAAGGTGCTTTTTCTTTTTGTCTTTTAGAAGATTCTGAATGAATTCTGCTTCATACGAGTACAAAAAGAAATCGGCCAGCAGGGGTGCACAATTAGCACCTATTTGAATATCAACTGTCTGTTGAAATATAAATCCTCCAAATTCAACAAATATATTGTCGATCAAAAGGGCGCAACTTCAACCCTTTAAAGTCAAAGTGTTTTGATCAACCATCAAAGGAGTTTTCTCCCCTTATGTATTCAAAATCAGTATTACTCCACAACCATACCAGTGATTGGCCTGGGTTTTTTCGACGTTAGTCCTCTGACCTATGACCTTAAAATAGAAATCAATGTCACATGCCAATTGACGTTCTAGATTTTTTACTGGCTCATTATTAAACAATTGTGTCTTTTGCATTTGTTTGTAGACATTTCATCATTTATCAGGTCAACCGGAAATGACCGTTATTTAACCGGAAGTAGCATATTTCAGACTTATCCTCTGAAAAAGTAACTACAATGTATATTTCTTATTTTGTTAGGAGTGACATTGGAAAGACCTTCAATTGTTCTCTGTAGAATTGGTATTTATTTTTTTCTTCTGAGATGCTTTTTTGGCCAATGATGGGGATTTCAAAACTCACCCTGTGTAGCCAAAATCTCATCATTATTTCGTTGAAACCGTAAAAGAGTTAAAGAAACTGTTTTCTTCAAATTGTTTATCTACTCAGAATGATCTGGTTTTGTATGATTGATGTGATCGGATGACATCTCATGGAAATTATTTCCCTTTGTCAATTTGACGTTCTAGATTTTAACCTCTGCTAAAAATTGTTACTGTTCATAATAAAACAAATAGTGTTTACCATTTGAATGTAGACATTTCATCATTTACACCACTGGGTCGATGCCACTTCTGGTGGACGTTTTGTCCCCGAGGGCATCACAAGCCAAGTAGTCAACACGGTGTTGATATGAATATCAATAATGTGATAATTTTTATAAAGTTCCTGTTTTCAAAACTTTAAATGTAAATTTCTTATCCAAGACATAGATTACCTTAGCCGTATTTGGCGCAACTTTTTTGAATTTTGGACCCTCAATGGTCTTCAACTCTTTACTTGTTTGGTTTTATACATATTTTAATATGAGCGTCACTAATGAGTCTTATGTAGACGAAACGCGCGCCTGGCGTACTTAATTATAAACCTGGCACATTTGATAACTATCTGGTCAACCGGAATTCACCATATTTTGACCAGAAGTAGACTATTTCTATTGTTATTAATACATGCTATCTCAGTTTTACAAATCTAATCTCCAATTCTATCCTAATTATATCCTATTTTGAGGAAAATATTCATAAATTACAATGTGATGATATAGTCATTTTACAAAAAAATTGTTTTGATCCCAGGCAGAAAACCCTAGCAGTTTTAGGCACACTTTTTGAAATTTTTGGACCTCAATGCTCTCCAACTTTGTTATTGTTTTGGCTTTCGAACTTTTTTTTATCCGAACTTCACTGGTTAATTAATCTTGTGTGGACGAAACGCACGTCTGGCGTATTAAATTATAAACCTGGCACATTGTGTTAGCTACTATGCGGGTGTTTCTCTGTCCTATATGTTCTCCCGTTTATTTGTATCGAAGTCCTGTCATGAAATGTTATCATTTTTATGTTATATTTAACACTGCCATACAAGCGGGAGGTTTTGCATGCCACAACATCAGGTTCAATCCACCATTTTTTCTTTAAATGTCCTGTACCAAGACAGGAATATGGCCATTGTTATATTATACAATGTAGTTCGCTTCTGTGTGTGTTACATCTAAATGTGTTTCTGTTGTGTCTTAATTCTCCTCTTATATATTTGATGTGTTTCCATAAGTTTTAGTTTGTAACCCGGAATTTTTTTTTCTTTTTCTAAATCGATTTACTCCCGACATATTTTCGTATACTTGTCCAAAAACAATTGGTTATTTCTTAAAAAAAAACTTTTGCAAGAGATTTTCATCTTTGTGAATCATAATAATCCGCTTCGTGCTTGCTGCCAAACCTTATATTTGTTATGTAGAAAAAAGGTTACGATCGGCATAAATGAGTTGGAACACCACGCAACAGATAAACAGATCAGAATTATATAGGTCAACATACAATCGTCAACTAACGACATCTTTACCATATGACAAGCTCTACCGTAAAAGATGCAAATTAATCAAACAAAGAATATAACTGGTTTACCTGCAAACTACACAATATTCTGCTAGAAAACGAACGGAATACTGTTTCATCTTAACGTATTATAAAGCAATGTTGATTTCTTGACTGGTATCATTTAGATGAATATCTTAGACGTTTTTATAAATACTTTAAAATTTGCAACTTCAAGAATGGACCTTTCTTTACTCGCAAATGTTTGAGTGAATAAAAACTTTTCTGACTAAAGTTCAGAATATTTAAGATGTTTTCAATAAGCCATCATTAATAAGTTTGTTCTAACAATGCTAAAGGGTGGGAAATTATCATAAGATTTAACGATAGCTTTTGAATAAAATGAAATCAAACTAGACATGCATTACGAAACAGATATTTAACGGTAAATAAGACCATGCCAATACTTAATCAGACCCTCTAGTCTTGATTACATGGAATGGTTGAGATATGATATAAGGTAATCGAACCCTACAATAGTTCATTAAGCCTATGGTAAAAAAATCTTTAGGTCTGTCTAAAAAGATGTCTTAAAAGAGGGGCGAAAGATATTAGAGGGACAGTCAAACTAATAGATCGAAAATACTCCATAGCTAAAAATGAAAAAGACAAACAGACAAATGATAGTCCACACGACACACCATACAAACTTAAGACTAACAACCACAATCCCCATAAAAATCTAGTGGTTTTCCAGGTGCTCCGGAAGGGTAAGCAAATCCTGCTGCACGTGTGGCACCCATCGTATTGCGCATGTTTTTAAAACCCGGTAAATAGTCCAATTCGGTAGGTCACATTCATGAAAAGGGAGGGGGATTGTAGTTACGACGTAAGGAACTTATCCGATATCATCTGTGAAACGTTTATTCCATAACGGTCAACCAACTCGTGGTGTCGTCGTAACATTTACGAAGGGATGATTTCAACTTCACCATTTGGAATTCTTAGTTTAAAAGCTTCCTTGTGATCAGCAACCCTCTATCAAGGAAATCATGATAGGAAATACAAGCACAGGAATATTGTATCTACTCAAATTGTTCTTGACTTTGATAATTTATAACACCCATATATAATTGTTACTTTTCATAAAGAAAACATATAATTTCTGTCAAAACAATTTTCTTATTTTTATATTTTGGAAATCATGAATGAGAGTCAATTAATATGTATAAATAATGATACCAAGGTCACTTTGTTCCGCATTGATTCGTCGAGATTGGGTTTTCATGTTCATTTTCATATATGTAAGAGTATGCTCTATGTAGGTTACTGTAGCTGTGTAACATTTATCAACACGTTAAAAGTAAGCTATTCATTCACTTAAGGTATATGATACATCGGTAGAAATGGTATGATTGCAAATGAGACATCTTTTCAACGGAGACCAATAAATTTGAAAGCAGCACCGTTGAACAAACACCCTAATGCATAGCAAATTTATAAAATTCCCGACATTTCAAAAGTAGGCCAATTGAAGACCTATTGTTGACCTTCTGCTGTTGTCTGTTCTATGGTCGGGTTGGTGTCTCTTTGACACATTCCCCATTTCCATACTCAATTTCAATTCAAACAAGAAAAAGACTGACGACCTGATTTATTTGCATTGCAGCAAAAGAAAATCTTTAAGAAACAAAGTACCCACCATACACAATTTGCAGTAACTGAAAACTATTACTAATCCAGATCAATTAAAGCAATCGTGTAACAAAGACCAAAATAACTATTAGTACATGACATTGAACATTTTATGTACCAACTTTGAAACGGTATTTCAGGAACGCATCGACTTGTCTATTTTTTATAAGTCTATAAATGTTTTGTTGTAACAGCTCCAATGTTTAAGGAATATGTGAGTGGAGAGCGCCCTAACATGAAACGTCCAGTAATCTAGAGATGGAATGCTGTATAATTGTGTTTCGTGAATGTGTTTAGCATAAGTAAATCAAGTGTACTCCTCTTGGCAATATATAGGAAAGCAATGAATAAGACATTTTTTAGACTGAAAGATTTTTCTCTTTATTATTTGATGTTATAAGTCTTCATTTCAAACATCAGTAACCTGTAAAATAAAAAACAAAATGTAAATTTCGAAAATCATGTTAATAATGAGCGAGTCTGTGTTCATGCAGTGTTCATGCAGTGTTCATGCACCATTAACTTTACAAACAAAGGCTATCATGATGAAAATAACACAACAATTATTCTTTTGTAATTGATTTGAGTTTCTCAATTTAACTCGGACAACCTTATCATGCTCATGGTAGTTGAAAATGATTATAAAATTATACAACCGAAAAAGCTCATGGTAAAAATTAGCAAAGTTTCAAAACAAATCCAAATTGAAAAAAAATGTCAAAATTTCCATTTCCAAGTTACACAGTTATTTAAATTTTGTGTTTATATCAGGAATTCCTTCGATTGGAATAACCTTCTCAAAGTGATGCATATTGAGTTATAACAATATGTAGCTAACGTAAACATGTTAAATATATTGATAACAAAATGGAAAACAGTACAAAAGAGCCAAAGACAAAATACATACAGTTAACACAGTCCAAAGAAAAAAGAAAAACAGGAATAGCAGAACAAAACTGGGCAAAAATCAAATGAATACGACATATACTAATGGTATCTTACATTTCGTTTTGTAATATCGTTCAAATATGAAAATAAAAATTGTATTTAACAAGTGAATTATCATTTAAAATACATTGTATCCAATATCATCAGAGAAATAATTCTTGTTATTCAAATTAAAATAGTCATTAGAAATTTCGCTAAATACGGTATACTTTTTTAAGAAATGGACGTCATATGATATAGCAATACGTGTTCTTAGCTATCCATAATGTTAAGATTTATCATTTTTACAAAAACTTGAAATTTATGAGTTTTTGTTTACTTTTGATACAATCAGTACTTACAGATATGACTTTCACATACATATTGGTATGAATTCGTGCAAACATAGTCTAGCCAAGTATAGGTGCCATTGTACATCAATCCACAGTTATAAGATGTACCTTTATTGCCCCATCCACTATACCATGGTTTGTATTTTGCCAATGTCTGGTCATAACTCCAACGGTATTCTCCTTCCTTTAGGTCCGTCAGTCCCATCCAGTGACTAGATTTTACTGAAATTAAATCATACATATATGTCAATGAAATGACATCATATTTATGTTTGTCTTTAACAAAATCAATTCAGTTAAGTCTTCAATCACAATGTCGTACACAATGTCGTGAATAAAAAGCCTTCTGTTCAAACTTCGATGGAAATAGTTTGGCAACATCAAATGAAAAAAAAAACTTATCATATATTGAACGAATGGTTTAATCATATCGTGTACATGATGTATCTTTCAAAACAGTTTGAGATACGTTCACAAGAATCGTTCAAACATAACAATTTGAAAGCCATGGATGTATAACAATAATTTGTAATTTAAAAGAGCTATTACGAGAAAATGGAACCAAGAAGATAAGCCACATTTTTCTAAGAATTACTTTCCCTAGGAAACTGAGACCTTAGATTCTTACAAATCCAAATTCCTGAATTTTTCTATAATTCTATTGGCAATTGGCAATTTTCTTTTGATAACGCTTTAAAAAGTTCATGCACATCGTCTTTTCTATGTTCATCTTTGGTTCTCTTAATCAAAAGCCGTATATTTACCTATTCTGTTATCCATTATCCATTTATTTTCTGCCTCATCGTCTATTTTTGCTAAATGTCCTCCGATCTGCCTGCATCGTTGCTTCAAATGCAATGAAAAGAAATCAAAAAAATGTAAAATGTAATTTGACAAAGCAAACGACCTGCTATCGAATACTCTCCGATGATGTCGATTTAGGTCTGGGATCCTAACTGATGGCTCAAGAGAGATGTAAAGACAACCTTTTATGAGAATTCGAAGATATAAACCATTGATGTTATTACTACACAATGGGTGGTTCATCGTAGACTATTTGGGAATATTGGACATTTTAATCAATATTATACTAGAATACATATAATTATCAAGGCAGTTGCAGCGATGCCTGTGTCAAAGTAAATTCGAAACATGTATGCATTGATGATTCTTTTTTATTTTAAATTGCATTTAAAAAAGAGAACTTAAACATTTGTATTGATCGTTTGAATAAGGAACTGTTTTTTAGTTTATTGAAGTTAGTACCATGAGTACAGAGCTTGCGAAATTAAAAAAAATATACTCCTGCATGAATTTGATTATCATACGGAGCTGACCTTTAGTAGGAACATTTAAACAAATAAGAAAGCCAAAATGAAAATTAGATAATTAATTTTGGATGTAACACTTCTTCTGATTGGCTGAAGGTATTATGTTTATTAGCCAATATACATAAGTTTGTCAAGTGACTCTGACGTCATAAACGTTTTGTCATGATTTACCTCGGTTTAAAAAGGAATTTATAATTAAATTATAAGAAATGACTGATACATATTTTTTGTCTATTCGAAATAACATAAAAAATGTGGTGCACACTTTTACATAACTCGCTACATTCCTTAAATGTATAGGTTACGAACAGAAAATATTGCCATTTATTTTAGATATAAAATAGAACATGGCATTACTAGATGAGAATATTCCTTTCAAGTTCAAAACTATCATATAAAGCATAGTATGGCTTATTCTTGCCTAGTGCAGTATACATCTATGGTGTTACTTTTCAGTGACATAAGACATGTAAGAGGAAGATATTTCTAAAGATATATTAGCTGTGAGATAATTCTTCAGTATAAAAATATATATAGAGAAGCTAGCTTCTTTGTTGAACAAATTTGACGCGAAAAGAGAAGTGATCTGCATGAATGTATACATCATCTTTCAATACAATAAATCATAATAATTATATATTTAAACTTTTTCATAAAACGCACACGAATGCGAAAAAAAGCTACATCATACTTTATTTGATTCAACTGGACACAGTTCAACCCCAAAATAAGGATAAAAAATGTTTAACCATGTTAATGTTTCTTGATAAAAGGCCATGATATTTGTTTTATATACCTCACATTTATATTTGAAGATACTTGCAATGATGCTATGACATTTCTGAAAACACTAGGACACGGTTCATATACAATAACTGTAATCCTTTGATTCAAACAGTATTTAAATCAATACAAAACATGTTTTGCTAGTTAAGATTATTTTCTTAACTATAAGAATTGTCATCATGGTCATGTTCAACTTGCAAAAGATGCTAACAGTACAACGTTTACAGATTCTACAGTATCAGTCCTTCATTACTTCATTATGTGACCGATATTCACGTATTTCAAAATGTGTTTTTGAAAATTATTTTGTTTTTGTTATTGGACCAAAAGTTGTGTATATATCTATATTATAAAATCTCACCTCAGACTTAAACCAGGTAAGCGCTTCGCTTCCAAAGTAGTAACAATGTCCGTTGTATTTTCGCCATTGTTTTTCTTTAGAGTAAAAAGGTAAATTTAAATTATATCATTAACTTCTATTTATTTAATAATATAAATGAAGCTATAATAAATTCGTGTATGATGAAACAAGAGAAAGGGACGAAAGATACCAGAGGGAGAGTCAAACTCATTAATCGAAAATAAACTGGCAACGCCTGGCTAAAAATGAAATATACAAACAGACAAACAATAAAACACATGACATAGCATAGAAAAATAAAGAATAACAACACGAATCCCACCAAAATCAAGGGGTGATATCAGGTGCTCCGGAAGGGTAAGCAGATCCTGCTCCACATGTGGCACCCGTCGTGTTGTTTATGTTATTAGACATCCGGTAAGTAGTCTAATTCGGTAGGTCACATTCATGAAAGGGAGGGGTTTTTTGTTTTGAAGTCAGGATCATTTATATCTGATATCAATATACATCATATACAAGTTCAAGTGTACTCATGTATGATACTACTTGAGTTGAATACATTAAATAACTCAAAAGACGCTGTTAAAAAAAAGGTCAGACACAGACAAACTTTAATAACCTACTTTCTTTGGCCTTTTTAAAATATGTATTCAAGCTTCATTATGTCCCTTCTACGCTTGTTAAGGACGAAACACGCGCCGAGCGTACACAATTACTTTTGTCATCTCTGATAAGTTTATTAAAGTACAACTTTAAATTGTGTAAATCCTATAAAACTTATGAATAAATTGAACGGAATCAAATGCATGTCTACCATCAACATCGGCGCATTTAATTTGTATATGGATCGTATAAACACACAGAAAATCCTGAACTCAAAAGTGCCACGTTGACAGTATAATATATGGAACAATATTGATACATACTCAGTAATGTTTTCTGTTAATAATTATTGTATATTTTCTACACAAGGAAACTGTATTACCGAGTCAGGAATATGAGAATTATTTTCTATTCGTTTGATGTGTTTGAACTTGTTTTGCTTGGTTGTGATTTTGTTACTTGATGATATTCTTTTCGTCGTTACTTATTTTATAATAACGGTTAAATTTTTCTGTACACTTTGATTTGAAATATGCTAAATATAGCCTGCAACAGTTTAAAAAAATGAAATATGAAGAAACATAGATTTAGTAGTGTTTTTAAATCTCAAAATACACAAATACTTTAATCTACTCACTTTGAAAATCTGAAACTAAAGATTCCATGTCTTTATCTAATTTCTGTATCTTATTTTTTATGTCCGTTTGCAAAGATCCCATATCGCCATCTAATTTCTTCATTTTATTTTTCATATCGGTTTGTAAACGAGTTACCCTCTCATCAATGGAAGTTTGTACTTCTCTCAATGCCTTCCTGGTTGCTTCAAATTTAGTTTTTGAGTCGGTGGACAGACATGGTAATGTAAGCACTTCTTTAAATACAATACCGATTATACACAGAATTATCATTGATGAAAATCCCATGTTTTAATCTGACGACAAAAGATTACTTCAGTATTATTTGGGTGGTTAAGAGATTTATTCCGCATAAGCCTACTAGTTTGAATCAAAGAAACAGTAGTTTTCACAAAATTAATGTTCAAATATTATGAACGATTAGGAACATAAATTAAGGTAACAAACACATAAGCAAATGCGAAATTTAACTGTCAGTTGTTGTGGTGTCGAGTAAAATTTGCAAGCGAGTAAACAACTCTTATAAATATTTTGAAGAGAATATAAAGAATGTCATTTATGGATTGCAATCTAAAATCTACAATTCAACGGGGGAAAAAAGAAATTCCTAAGATTAAAAAAAGCTAATCGGAAAGATATATTAATGTCATTAATAATGAAATAAATGTTTACCGTACAATAGATTCAACATTTGTTATCCGATAACAACTAGTTATGTCATATATATAAAACAGTCAAAACAATATTATGTGTAATGAAACTTACCGAAAACGTCAACAGTATACAAATGTATCACTGCAAATATTTTGTTTACCGTTTTGATACGCAAATTTAAGTTATACAGACCTTTCCTATAAACTTGTATGAAGCATCGATGATTTACCATCTGTTGAATGTACATGTACATGTATCATAATACTATCCGTATTGTATGTCATGCGATTCTTGGAATTGTTTTAGGAAGTAAAAAGTAAATACCCAAAATACTGAGCACCGAGGATAATTTAAAACGGGAACTCCCTCATCAAATGTCAAAATCAAAACAAATATTTAACAAAGAAACACAAAAGGGCATACACAATTGTATCAATTTTACAAACGTCATTCATTGATGATTTGTTCATCAAAAGCCTATTTTACAAGGTTATGTATATAGACCAACTAACAGTCATGCTGACTGCGTTTCTAAGTTGGAATTAAAACCATGTTGTTAAAAGTTGACACTGAAGATAAGGAAACTATTATTATGGGAAACTTTAATATTGATGTTATGTCAAGTAAAAAAACATCCTAAGTGGTCACACATCAAAAATATTTTTATCATAAGTCAGATGGTTACACAACTTACTAGAGTAACAAAAATTTCATCCACTTAAGATGATCATGTTAATTGTTATGTGGCAGAAAATATATTACTAGAAATTGATGATCCTAGTAAAACGCTACTAAGTTTTGAAATATTTTTACTGAAGTATTGAATCATCATGCCCGATTCACTAAGATCGAGTTTAAAATGTTTATCAAAATGAGTGGATAAATGATGAAATTAAGGAGGGCATGAAAAACCTTATTATTATCATAAGAAAAAAGATACGCATTACTATTCTTTTTAGTGAAACAAGGTTAAAGACCTCATAGAAAATTCAAAACAACATTTTTATACTGGTGTATTATAACATCTACCATACCACAAATGACCAATAAATGATGAGAAAACAGGAACAAGTGTTGATAATATCAGTGATTTTGGAGAAGACGTTGCTAAGTTGTAAAATTTGTGTCTGATCCTTTTGTCATTTTGAACAATAAAATATGTTTAAACTAATATCAGTGCAAAGTTTTTAAAAATGTCATCATACCTTATTTCAGTTCCTTTATGTCTCATTCTTAATTTAAGCATTCGAAAACCGGTATATCATGGATCGTTATTCAAATTGGCTTAAGTTATACCATTTTTTTTAAATAAAGGTTCAAAAACCTATGACCTATTGCAATTTTACCGCTACTTTCCAACACGTATATAACTCTTTTGATTAATTTTCGAAACAAATATTATCTATTGTATGGCATGCAATCAGGCTTTCGTGCAAACCATTCCTGTCAAACTGCTATCACTTCTTTGTTAGATAAATGGTTGAAAGCCATTAATGAAGGAACTTTAGTAGGTGCAGTATTGTTGGATATGTGTAAAGCTTTTTATCTATTAAATCATAAACTGCTCCTTCAAAAATTACAAAAATATAAATGTTCTTATAATAATTCAATTCATAGGTTTACTTCGTCTTTGGCTGATAGACATCAGGTCGTATCAATTTTAAGTACTTTCTCAGATGTACATTATCTACATACAAAGCAGGTGAACCTCAAGGTTTCGTTTTATGTCCTATATTATTCTTAATATTAATTAATGATTTGCCTTTATGTTATCCTAATCATAATACTGATCTTTTTGCTGATGATAGCACTATTTCTGTAATTGCAAAAGACAAAAGGTATATAAATCAGACACTCAATGTTGTATTAGAAAATATTTGTCGTTGGGTTGGTGAAAACAAAATATTAGTTAATGTGTCAAACATTAAGTCAATGTGTATAGGGTTCAAAACAAAAACTGTCTGTCGTCTGCAATGACACATAAAATATATCCATTAATGGCAAACAAATTGATAAAAGTCACTGTGAAAAAGTCCTTGATATTATTATTCACACCACTCTTTCTTGGTATGATCAAATTAATCATTTAATCAAAAAAGTTAATTCTTCATTAGCTTTATTAACAAAAATAAAAAAATACTTGAATCATAATGCACGAATTCTATTTTACAATGGGTATATTCTTCCAAGTTTGATTTCTGTTGTTCAGTATGGGGAAACTGAAACAAGATTTTAGTTGACAGTTTACTAAAATTGCAAAAAATGTCAGCTAGAACTATTGTAAACCAACACGATATTTGTAAGCCACCTACTGAACTATTTAAGGATTCTGGGATTATTCCCGTTACTAAGAGAATATTTTACCACAAGTCATTACTAATGTATAAATCAAATCATGAACTAGTACCAAAATATTTATCCAATCTTATGTGCCTACAAATATAAAACAATCGCACAATACTCTACATTCATCATCGGATAATTTTATTGGCTATAAATCAAATACAGAATTATACAAATCAAGTTTTTTTTTAAGTGGTCCGACAGTTTTGAATTCACTATCCAGTGAAATTAAAAAATCATAAAGTATATCTGCATTCAATTACTCCTACAAGTCATTACATTTTATTAAGTGTGACATTTTAAAGTAAAGCCACAATGTATGCTATAAGTGTTGTTTTTTTTTGTGTGTGGTTGTTATACTTTGTTTGTATACATCTATTGTTTAATAGAAGATTAAATATGTTTTGTTCATCTAGTTGATATTGTATGTAGAGAGCCTTATTGAAAATTGGTTTATCCAAATGAGAAGGAGAGTGTGAGCGAGAGTGTTATTCAGAGTGTGAACGATTGTGAAAATGCGAGTAGCCAGAGAGGACGAGTTTGGTTGATCAAGCGATATAGAGTGAGCGAGGAAAAAAGAGCACGCGATAAAGAGTAGGCGACAGAAAAAGAGCACGCGATTAAGAGTGAGCGAGGGAAAAAGAGCACGCGATAAAGAGTAGGCGACAGAAAAACAGCACGCGATATAGAGTAAGCGAGGGAAAAAGAGCACACGATAAAGAGTAGGCGACAGAAAAAGAGCACGCGATTAAGAGTGAGCGAGGGAAAAAGAGCACGCGATAAAGAGTAGGCGACAGAAAAAGAGCACGCGATATAGAGTAAGCGATGGAAAAAGAGCACGCGACAAAGAGTAGGCTACAGAAAAAGAGCACGCGATAAAGAGTGAGCGACAGAAAAAAAAACAAGAAATGAAGAACGAACGAGCGAAAAAAGTGGATTGAATCTGGTTTTATAGCGCTAAACCTTTCACTTGTATGACAGTCGTATCAAATTCCATTATATTTACAACGATGCGTGAACAAAACAGACATACAACTGTAATAGGTAACATAGTCAAAATATGGGTACAGCAGTCATCACTGTGTTACAATAAAAAAAAATATATTTAACAAAAAAACATCTATCAAATTTAAAAACCACATGCATTGCTTCGCGTATCTCACGTCATAAAAAGTAAACGTAACATGAGAAGAAATATAAAATAATTTTGCTGTTCAATGTTTTTGCAAAATAAACTATAATTTCAAATGCGAAATGGTGGTATACAGAGTTTAAAATCAAAAGTATGTTATAACTTATTTTAGAAACAGACCGAGATTTAAAATTATCCAGAAGTTCTTAAGAATCCACATATGGTTAATTTGCCCTACGCGGGTAAAATAATTGTGTTGTTCAAAGAATTTCAAATTTATAATAGAACAAAATTATGGCTTTATAACTATTTTGAACTGAGCGTCACTGATGAGTCTTATGTAGACGAAACGCGCGTCTGGCATACTAAATTATAATGCTGGTACCTTTGATTACTATATAATAACATATCATAGAATAATAACATAACAATATATAATAGAACAATAACACATCGGTTGGATCTTTAAAAGTACAGAGTCACGTCATATGAACCAAAGAAACACAAAGAGTCGCACATACAAAACACACCAGCAAAAATGAAAAATAATACAAACACAGTGAAGGGATTTACAAGTACCGAGCCACGTCAAACGGATATCACATAAAAGAGACCAAACAGTAACAGTAATATAAATAAAAGAACCAAGACAAATGAAAGAACAATAAAACACGTTGTTAAGATGATAAACAACGTCAGTACGCAGAATCTATACATCAATACTATCATGTATTTTTTGTGAAGTTGATATGGAATATTTATCAACAAGGTCTTGGTACCTTATGATGAACTTTTTTTTACGTTCTTTGACTTACTTCTGGTTCATCAACTTTCTGTTCAGACACTGGTGCCGTTTTACAAAGTCTGAGTAGGATCTGCAAGCTCTTGAATGCTGAATAAGTTGGGGAATGAATATCCCATATGCAGGTGAACTTGGTAGTATGCTACTCAGGTGGGAGAAATTGATAATTTCAAAATTAAAATCGTCTTGTTTGTCATAGATTCTGGTACGGAGATGACTGTGTATGTAAAATTCGAGGTATAAGTCTAAAAATGAGGCGAAGGAAGCCGTGTCTGTTGTTTTTTTTAATTTCTTGATCTGGGGGATATAATTATTTATTTATTATGTTTCGACTTATAACGGATGCATTTGCAGATGTTATGGATGATTTTGTGAGAGGGAAACAAGTAATGAACTTCTATTCTGTACATTTAGGGGTCATCGCATGGATTTTCAAAGTTAATCAAAATCAAAATATTTAAACGAAATTGAAATCATGACAAATACCAATTTTTGGGGGTTCACGTTAATATGAAATTAGATTCATGGTGATGTTTTCACGTTTCATGTCATGATAAGCTCGTTTGAGATGAGCAAATTTGTCTCTGTAAGGACCAACTGAATGTATAAGTATGTGTATTTATACTGCACTCGTTCTATTTGAGAAGTCAAAATGCGTCGACTGTATATTTCTATATCATACACAGTCACTGACCTGATATCACTTTTCCTCATGAATATTTAAATAGAAATTGACGAAATTGTAATTAATTATTCATACGACCTATTCAACCTGTTTCCAATGTATACAACGACTCAAACTTATTTCTTTTACAATTTTTAGAAAGAAAATATTTCACTTAAATCATTATGTTTTATGCTTATTGTTGATATTTTAGTTCATCTCAAACAATTCCTTCACCATCGATTAAAGGGAAAATTCACGATTTTTTACTTATGGTTTAAATATGTTCATTATGACATAATATATATATTCACAAAGTTTTATCGCTATATGTGCAGTAATAAAGGAGAAATTCAATAATTAATGAAAAAATATCAACTACTTCCTGTAGGTCGTGACGTTTTCTCCTGATTTTTGCATGCCGGGATTTAAAATACAATCATTAAAAGTCTTGGTTTTTAATCATATTTTAACGTAATCGTAAGCGCGCCGATGACTTATGCTTTATCTAATAACCATCCGATAATAAGAAGATAAAACGCACAGACGTTCAATTGTACTCATTCGTGAGATAAATTATCTATGTTAAACGTATATATTCGAATTATTTTTGTAGACAACACAAAAAGTTATAAATTTATTTTTAATAAATGCATTTTCGGACTGATAAGGTGAACAAATTAAAGTACAATAATCTGTAAAGACAATATGTTGGTGTACTATTATTGACCTTTTACTATCTCTGCTATGGCTAGGTTTATACGATGTGTGTATTCACGGTTCTGTGGCAATACTCGTAGATGGCTTGTTGAAAGGTAAATTGTTATTTGCACTTCGGTATTTAACCACGCCTCTAGGGCACACCTTGCCAGGTGTGACTGTCTATTCGGATCAGTGGTAGCATTTAATACACACATTAAAAATACATATTCAAGTTGGTGACAAATAAAAATTGGTCGCCGTGGAATTATTTAATTATATTTGGTGCTATTATTTATTTGAATTCAAATAAGTTAATTTACTAAGAAATACACAATTTTCGGTTAAAGACGGGAAACTTAATTCATATGTCAGAATGAAATGATATACAAGTCTTGTCCTTGATTTATGTCTCATAAAAAAGGGGGACTTAGAAATTAGAAATAGCTTTACTAAATCATTTTTATTTGTCTTTATTAGGCGAAAAAATGTACGAGAACACTTACATTTAGACTTTTGAAAGCCATGTATTAATTAATATATGAAACTATCTGAAGATAACTCTACCGAAGCGGAATATAATATGTACGAATAAAGAAAAAAATATTTTTGTAATGGAATCGAAAAATTACGAATAGATATTCTTTTCAAGTGTGATAAACGTCAACCAAATTTATTCATAATGGGGAACGTCCTTATTAAAATCTGAGACAACTATAATAATCGTCGTCTCCCAACGTATATATATACTTAAATAACTATTTGATCAACGATGTTTAAAATTAAAAGACAACGAATTTAATGTTATCTTTCCCTATTTTTGAATGTTATTATAAGTCTGTTCAACTTGCAAGAATACCCCTAAAGCGGACAAATATCCGACAAGCAGTTTATTCTTTAAATTGCTGTCATTGAATATCAAGAAAGAAAATAAATCCCGAAATTGATACTCAATAGTTTTCCTAGAAAATATTCACATTCCTTGGGGATTATTAGTGTACGTCCAGTTGCATATATTTTACATGAATGTTGGAACAATTGTGATGATGACGAATTTCGTCCTTTATTCGAGAACAATTTAATTGATATATAAATCTGTGAGTTTACTATGTTCTTAACTTCGATGAACCAAAGCAAATTATAAATTGACCTGTATTTAAATCAAATTGTTTCTTTTTTTTCTTCTTCTTCTTTTGGTATACAATAGTCTATCGAATTCGTTGATTACATACTGTTGGCATACATGGACTAGTCTATTTACAAAACTTTTACCACAATTTACACAAAATGTATGTTTCTTTCTTATGTTCAATGTATACATGTATACATATTTTAAATTGCGCTACTGACTATAGTTCCGTAACTTTCTACCAGGCGTATGTATACACGAATCGTCGACAAGTGCGCACATTTTTTTAGATCAATAATTCTGGTATGTTCCAATCTGTCCTAAACTATTGACAACGAGTATATATTACATTTTCCCGAATAACCCTTGGAAAAATATGTAAATAGATTTGTATTTCTTTAATTATTTTTTTTTGTTTTATTTTTTTTTTTATAAACAATATTCTTTACACCAGAAATGTTATTTATAAACAAGCGTATGAGTTCAGTAATGACTAGTATATTATATCACTTTCGGACACGCAAGACAAAAATGTATATTATACATGCACCTGATAGTTCAAAATGGAAAGTTATAAGTAACGGTCGTGTACACTGATCAATACCTACAGAAGTGAAACGATGCATGAACTTGCAAGCCCGCCGGACAGGAAATCGATTGAATACCTGGACGTGTCACCTTACACCCCTTCCAATACCTTTGGGAGTAATACCTTTAGCCATGCTGGTGATCAGATAAGGGAAGATCCGAATTTATTTAAATAAAGTTTATTACTTGAAAGAATTATGAACGAATTAGATTTTCGAAAACAATTTCCACGGAACACTTATTTATCATTTTATGATTTGAACTTTGACTTTTTAACTAATTACAATATTATCAGTTTAAAAATAACAGACTATATGGTTATTTAAAAATATAAGACCATTTTCCGTATCAAGTTAGTCAGTCAGATAAAACAACCGTACGATTGACAAGATATCGACACGCAATTACGACTACATCGTTTACTGTAGTTTTGTTCCTTTGTGGTTTATTGACATATCGGGATTTTTCATCGGAGAAGGTGACAAGATGGCGGAGAGTAGAGAACTGATACTCAAAATTTGAAATCGATGGTGATCTCTTATTTAGCGGAATAAAACTTTAATATCTATAAATTTGAGCATTTTTATACAGAATGGACATAATATCAATTTTTGATTTTTTTGCGAAGTTTCCCTTTAAGGGTTTCATCAGGAAATGTACATTTCATTGTGTTGTTTATTTCTCCGCCTGCATGATATGAGGCCTTTTTATAAAAGGGGGAGTTTCCCAATATCTAAATAAAATAATGAAATTAACACATTAAACAACAATTGAAAATGTTTTTTTTTAGATTGCAGTATAAAGACAATAATAGTGCACTGACTTGAAATATCAACGATATAAGGATTCGGCACGAAACGGGGAAAATGCTCGGTATAGCCTCGCTTTCTCCGTTTCTAAGCATCATCCTTATATCGTTGATATGTCAAGTCAATGCACTATTATTGTCTATATATTGAATAGGGACTATCTGTCATAAACTCAAATAATAATTGATATCTGTTTATTAAGTAAACGAAAACCCAATAACATTGATTTTGACTTTAGATCACAAATAAAATTAAAAAACATGTTTGTATTATATATGGATCATATCAATTTGATGGCTTTTTCTATTAATACATATTTTGTAGACCAAAAAATAACTAGCATTTGAAAAAAAAGTTATTGTATTCAAGGAGTCTTCAGTTCAGAATAGACAGTAACCTGTAAAATAAAATAAAATACTAAAACTATTGCCATTTAAAAAATAATCTATATGATAACACGTCTGCATTGAATAATAAAAAGTTCAGGCTAATCTGACAAATAAGCTGGTCTGAAAATGTTCATTATGTCTATACGTGAACAAGAAAAAATGTGTGTAGAATATGTACTATGGACGGGTCATCCCGATGCCAGAAATATATGACGATTTAAAACTTCAATTGTGTTAAATATCTTTATACTTTGTACTTTTCTTGTGTACCAAGTACATGTAATTATGTTGTACCGTGTAGTAACCTTCAAACTTACAGCGCAACCGTGTAATCAGTTGAATATAGAGGAAATTGTTTAATTTTTGAAACCAGTTTTAATATTCACCTTCACTGAGTAACAATTCAAGATCATATCAGGTCACACTCGAATTTTCCTTGGGTTAATGCCATGCATAAAACAACATGTCAAGCAATCGAAAAAAAAAACGGACAACTCTCTTGCAACCACTACACAGAGATCCAAAGACTAAACAATACGAACCCGGGCTCCTCTTCAAACCAAGGGTGATCTCAAATGTAAAATGTCTTTAAATCAAATACTAGTTAATTCAGAATTCAGTTCATATTTATACATAAGACTCATTAGATTGATTAAATACGATCCTGACTGAATTTGGCAGCATCGATATACCTTGTTTTCCTCTTTGTTCACTACTGTCAAATTCCTGACGGAAGCTGCTTAAATGAATGCATGTCAATTTCATATGCAAAGTTCTTAATCTCCTGTAGATATCATTCTGTATTACAATTAATGTATCAGTATGGCATTCCAATGTTTGGTTTTGCATTAACATTGTTTAGTTTTGTTCATGTCTATACGGAAGTTGGTCTTATATAATACATAGCATTCGTTTGCTTCCCGCAGCATATAATTCGTGGTGTGAAGTGCTTAATGTATCTAAAAGATTACAGGGAATATTGTCTACATATTATGCCAATAATACAAAGCACAGCCTGAATACTCGTACGACTTTCAAGTAAAAGAAAAACCAACCAAAGTTGCTCTAATACTTTTACTCATTTAAAATTGGAGAAAAAATAGTTGTTTTGTTTTTGATGTCTCTATGGTTGATCTTGTTAAGCTTTCACTTTTGATAAATGTCTTGCTTTTTCTATTCTGTTAGAGCAAAAGTTTGTCCACGAGATTTGGCGATTCTGTGTAAAATAGTTGCAACGTACAATATTAGAAATAGTTTAAAACGTGTTTTCATTAAAACATGAAGATTCCTGTTTTTTCCCCTTATATAATTGGTATAATGTGAGAAGGTTTTTTTTACATTTGAGTTACGATAATTTGTGGCTTCTGTTGTACGTTGTAAGACAATTGTCCAAATATTTATAACCAGGAAGATTTGGACAATTAGGACTTAGATATAAATCAAGTTCAGACAATATATTTTAAGTGCTATAGTGACAATTTATTAATCCTTTTATCAAACCTTTTACATTTCTTTGTGTCTAATTAATTCTATTGTTAAATATATGTTTGTCGTGATGGAAATCACTCTGACCATGACAAGTTAATCCGTTAGGCACTAATCCTTTTCTATAGTAACTGTTTTTCATATATGCTTTTGTATGCTATTTTGTAGTCAGTTTAGGTCTTAGGTCTGGTACTGTCCGGACCTTGCTAATAAAGTTTAAAGTATTGGTATTCCGTCTTTGCATCACTATAACACGGAAAACGCCCGGTTATATATTGACCAGATCCTGGTGCAGGTAGTATGCAGGTAGAATGCAGGTAGAATGTTTGTATACACTGAGTTTAATACTTTTTTAAGGGCATATCCAACAGTTTCAGGGGAGGTAATAACAAACGTAAACGTCGTCTATTGTTTCCCGTAATTTAACTTTGTTTCAACGACGTCATAACGGAATCACCATTGGAATTGCTATGGCCCTCTGGAAAGGGAGGGTTCTTTCATCAAAGGAAAGAGCACGGCGGGAATCGGCAAAAAAACTCATACAGAATATTAACGGAAATTAGAACTCAAATCTTTAAAGATATTTTTGTCCTCTTGGTCTATCATAAAAGAAATGCACTTATCTTGATCATTATAGAAAGTTTCCGTTTTATTGAAATTATCGTCAATACATTCAGTAAGGAACAACGAGAAAAATGCGTAATGATTTATTATTGCATTAGAATGCAAATTGTAATTAATTCTTTACCAAACTTTTCCGAGATTTTGTCATTCAGAATAGAAAACTCAAAGTTTGGTTTTACTTGAGAAAGATGAAAAAAAAAAGGTTTCTTGAGAAAAATAAAATACGGCGTAAACTAACATTTATCAAGCTTTGCGTTGAAGTGCTATTAATGTACAGTAGCTTTTTAAATGAATACGACCTTTAACTCGTAAACAATGTAAAACAAAAGATGACATTGTAATAATTTAAAAAAAAATGAAATAGGAAAACATTGTAATATATACACTGACATACAAGTTGAAAATATCTGACGATTTTGGTGTTTTAAGGTGTTTGAGGAAACAAATATAATTTAGCAAAAAAAAAAAAAGCGGTGTAGGTCTTCATGTAGGTCTTGACTAATTAGACACGCCCTCACAAAATCAGCGAATCCATAATAGGATAGGACTAAAAAAAAAAAACAGCCATCAAAATACCATAATTCAAAATTGGGGAGGGGGGAGGGGGCTAATAGCTTAACTCAAGATTTTGATCTTATTCAACTTTATTCTAGTACGGCATACGTTTTACCGCTAGCAAACTCTTTATCATAATAATATATCAATGATTTACTTCAGATCCACTTTCGCCTCGTCGTAAATATGCGTGATATATTTGCCACTGGAGCACGGGAGCAATCAATTTATCAGTTTCATATAGTGATGCATAATCATTAGTTCTCAACTGATAATTGTCTCAAACAGTTTTTCAGTTTTGGTATTTTGTTTTTATTTATATTTTATTTTTAAACGAAAATTTTAGACTTTCTTTCCGCATTTTTTTCTTTCAATTCATTTGTTTGAATAATCAATAATAAAATAGAACTCAACATCAGTAGTTACATTGTATGCAGCCAAACTAGGTGGAGGGCAGTAGAACAGAAAATAATCTCCATTGTGTATATGCAATAACTCATATATTGAAGCGTAAAACAACGACAGGCATGCTCGCTTTTCGGCCCTTTCGTTTATTCTCAATTTATTGTTTTACTGATCTCTTTTGTTAAATAAAGTTGTTTTTTTCTACAACTGCAAAAGGCGCAGCATATGTGTGAAAATCAGCAATGTGACTTATTTGAAGATTCATGTAACCTTTGTTGTTGTTTAGAAATTTTATTCGAAGTTCGTATATCCTTTCAACCATTTATTTAGATGTTTGTTTAACGTATAGATAGCGAGAAACTCTCACTGCACTATGCATCGGATATACGACATTTTTATTTCGACTAAACGAGGCTGCAAATTTATACTAGCTAAACGGTCGAACCCAATTTTAGCAAAGATATTCTGTCGGACGGGAGAAGTCCAGAGATGTGAATATTTCCATACCCACATCAATCCTTTTGTTTTGAAAAATATTTAAAGGTATACATTAATACGAAAGCAACCAAACGACCCATATAATTCAAAACACTAAGAGTCAACATACAGATTTTTGTTATAGCTAGAAGCCTATAAAGAATAAAAAGCCCGAAACTGCAAAATGAATAAATAATACGGAGTCAGTGAGTTTTTAGACAAGTGTTTGGTTGCAAAATTTCACGTGCTCTTTGTTAATGTCAATATAAGCAAAACGCTTCATTGTAAAGTAACGGTAAAATAAATAATGATTATGGATGACGGACGTCAAGTGGCATGCTAAATGAATATTCAGAACAAAAATATCAAATGGAAATAAAATATGAAAATTAACCCTGCTTTGGTACTATAGACCGAGACACAGAAACGGATTTCTAACGTGTAATACTTTTGTTTTTAAAAGAGATACCACAGTTTGTATGTTTCACACCCGGGTTTCACAATTTTGACGAGCACAATAGTAAAACTAACTGAATTATTATCTCGTCCAGATACTGGTTCATTATAAATAAGAAGATTCGATATGAGTGCTATCGAGACAACTACCCAACAAAGTCACAGTGTAAATACATTTGTCTGCCACACCGTCGCACTGCCTTTGAAAAATTAGCGGGGAAATATAACGTTATTTTCGGAAAACGTCTTATTTTTTGGCGCAATTTGTGAGGCTTACGGGAGGGATTGAGTAAACAATATTATATTTCTCAATTTTCCTCAAAAACGAGTATGGTGACAAATATTTTTCAAAACGTTATGACGTTCCATTTTTTTCAAAGAATAACATATCTTACTTTGGCCAAATCGACACCGTTAGAATTATTTAAAAAAATCAAAAATGTGCATTTCAAATGTTCATTTCTTGCCGTTGTTTGGGTTCACCATGACGTTTTTGGCTTTATTTGAGTGAGAATTAATGCTTTAAATGGTAAAGTTAGATTTTTCTTACCATCTTAAATTATTTAGCTTCAATTTGAGCCCAATTATATAAGTTTATGTTAATTAAAAAATCATTATTAATTTTTTTAAATAAAAAACGTTTTTTATCCCAAAATTGCAAAAATGTTCAATTTTCAGCAGCATTTTTTGCAAAAACGAAATCGACAACATATATTTTTTTTGGCAAAATTTGATTCTCTGTCAATTGAAGAATAAAATATCTTAAAGGGAAAAAATTCTCACCGTTAGAAATAAACTGTTGGATATGCCCTTACAATTTACAAATATAATTGTGTTTTCCTTCCAACTGCGTCATACTTCATACGTGCGTTGTTGATATGTGAGCTTCATAATGTTTCCATCAAGAAAGAGTTTAATATATTTAAATTTTAAACCAGAATGTTCCCTTCAAACGTTGCATAGAAAACTGACATTTAAGATTTACATATTTCAATTTGTTTATAGACTAAGTTTCCTTCTTGTTATGAGCAGTTAAGGTGTTACATAACACTACAGGGAGATATAATAACTCTGTAAAAATCAGCTGAACGTTTTAATTACCTTCTATTGTTCGGGAAATCTTAAGCTTATTAATGATCAATATTGGTGTAAGTCTGTCCGTGTAGCTTGAAAGGAGACCAGCTAGTATTGAAATATTCATTCAAATATTTTTTTAGAGGATTTACGCTGTTTGTGTTCAAGCATTTTTGCAGGTGGTTAGCTTAAATGCAAATAATTCTGGTTTTTTACAATATTTTATTTCGATTGCAGTATATAACCCATTGATCAACCAAAGTCAAATATCTTTATTGTAAAATTATTTCCCACCTGAATATACATCAGATATTCTCCACTGGATGTTAAGCTACCATTAATTTACAATCTGTTAACTGTTTTAAATGGTACCTTTGAACGATAAATACGCGTGAAAAGTTATGTACTGTTCATTGTCTATATTATTTTGTTCCAGTGAAAGTTGTTTGCTGGTAAAGTTATGAAGTAGCAATTAAATGCACAACAAAGTTATTAGCATTGTATTTCAAATAGTAATGTAGCACGTTTAAGGTTTAGTGTAATGCTCAATGTAATATAAAGAAAGTCTCAAATACGGTCGTATTGCTCAATATTGATTGATTGATTGACGCCTTTTTCATCTCTATTGTGTTATTTTGTGACAGTTCGATTATATTCTTTCCATCTGTATTGTATTTAACCCCTAAACTGCCGTTGATATAATTCGTGTTTTTACCGTTAGTCAGTTACATGTATGTATCAGTAACAAATCCAAACAAAAGAGGAGATAAAGGGCTTAGTAGAATAGCAGTAAATGCCAAAGTATAGGTCTTTCATTTCGTCAGCATCAACATCTATCCAAAACATCCCGCACTCAAGACGAGAACGCCTTATCGAGACCACCTGGGGGAAGAATCAATGCAGTAATAGATTTTTTTTGTAAATTCAAACACACAAAAACACCTTATTTATTAATGTTGACCAAACATTTCTATTTCTTATTCACCAAATTCGTTTAAAGCAAGAGAGGAACTTTTTAAGAAAATATCGTTGAAATAATGGATAGTTTATGTACATTTATTGCAGCATGATTCGGTCTATTATAAATGTAAATAATGCAGGCTGTTTATAAATTATTTATCACAGTAGAAAATTATTAAGAATCAAGGTCTACTTTCGCTTCAAGAAACTCGGTATAAAATCTTGATTGATTTTCGCTGTTGAATAAAGATGATTTGATAAAATGAAAAGAGATAAAAATTCTGATTAATTCTTAATTATTCTTAATTAAATCTACGTAGTAAGTTAATGGGTTCAACCTTATGGTATAATGTTTGACATATCCGGTATTTCATCAAGGCGTGACATTTACAACTTCTCACTTTTTGCTGTCACAGTTCATTTTACAGCATTTATTCATAGTTTAATGTCCTATATATATTTGTTAATATCGACGAACATGTATCTGATCTTACTTTCCATGTAATGATTGTTCGCTTTAGCGCATTAAAGTTGTTTCATAATCTACACCAAGTGCTAGTTTATATTCATATTTTCGTTATAAATAAGGATTGCTAGTTCACAGTATGGTATCTGTATGATTCCAGATTTGGAAAGGGGTTAATCCGTATCCGGCATGATATTAGCTCTCTCTTTTTCTTGTCGATGAGGGTAGCAGACGTTAGTTTTATTTGAGTGCAAAGTATGACAACAAAAACTATCTAATTCGTTATTATATGTGTCCTTATTATAACATACAAAAGTCCCTATAAGGATACAGAACTATACAATAAAAAAATCACACAATAGATTATAAAACATTTACGTGTGATTTTTGTTGATATCAAACAAAAGAAACATTGGTTCTTTTTCTAGTTTGAACAGCGTTATATTTGTCTTTTCGGGGCCTTTTATAGCTAACAATAAGGTATGAGTTTTGCTCATTGCTGAAGTCTACACAGTGACATGCTGTTGTTAACTTTTTTGACATTTGATCTTGATATAAATTTCATCGGTATCCTTAATCATACAACTTAATTTTATGTTTGATTTGCATTTTTACCATATCCGTTGATATATAGATATAGGAAGATGTGGCATGCGTGCCAATGAGACAACTCTTCATCCAAATTTATAAAAGTTAAACATTATAGGTCAAGGTACTGCCTTCAATACGGAGCCTTGGCCCACACCGAACAGCAAGCTATAAACGCCCCCAAAATTTAGTAATGTAAATCCATTCAAACGGGAAAACATAAGATTTATCTTTCATTAAAATGCAAATTATTAGCAGCTGAATTTACAAACATAATGCTAATTGTCTGTCTGGTTGTGGCGTCCTATATTTATACACGTACCGACTGTCTTTCCATGAAATCAAAACCATTTAAGAACATTTAATTTGGATTACATATGGCAGCCCGGCGTGCATTTCGTACATGTATGTAATTGCATGATAGTCTGTGGGTGTTTAGTTTGATATACTAGTAGTCGATGGACATGCATACACCAGTTTAAAACAATAACACACTACTGAACTTGTGTTGAAGCGTCTCCTAAAATTGTTAATTTGTATCGTGCACTAATAATGATAATGTTTGCTTTGTTTTCTGTTTCCTTTTTTAATGAAATTGTAGCATTTCAAAACACAGTTTATTTTTTTGGAATGTATCTTGCCATCATATTGTTTTTAGTATTTAACTACATGTCTATGCCTATGTCTGAATAGCGACTTCAGTACAAGCGTGTTGAATTGTGTCATTTTTTTTTAAATATTTACCGCTAAAGTTCAAGCTTGAAGTACAAAATAATTTACACAAAATAATCAAAATTTATTATGCAAACTATACAATCTGAGCATTTCAAAAATATATAATAATCAGCCCTCAAAGCTGAACGTGTCTAATCAAATGTCTTAAGGCAGAATACAACTATCTTTGTCATGCTTAATACATTCGTCTCAACTCGGCCGATTCCGTTCCCGGATTCTACCGAGGATTGCCGAGTGATGCTAAATATTGTTCAGTTATTATAAGGCAATCAACATCCATGCTTCCAGAAACCACGTGACAAAACAGGTTGCAAGACCAAAGTAACGTTGTTACATAGTTACAGCTCGGTAGTATTCGGCTAACATAGTAAACAGGTAACGTTTTGCATATGGCATTGTCCATATATAACATTTTGATACTTTTAGATATGACTTCAAGAACATGAATTCAAATGCCATATTATTTATTTTATCTATAAAGCTGCCAATCGATCAAAACAACTCGTATTTATTGGACGGAACTAGTATTGCCTCGTTGTCATAATAAAAAAGTAAATACCAATAAGTGGCTAAAAAAAGTTCGGTCCTGTATGTTCAATTATTTCTCCAAGATAAGTTGATATATTAAGCAACCAAAGTTTAACCTCGGCCGATTCAGTCAGTCCCTGTGCACTCATTTTTTTCTCCGGTAAAGAGATAACGCAAACGTTGAATTACCCAGCTGTAGATGGCCCTGTGCCGTTTGATGTGCTATTTTGTGAGTTTTCTATCTCGTGCATTTCTGAAAAGAAAAGTATAGTTGAATATTTACAGTAGATAGTCAATGAATAAAAACGCTGATCTTTAAATATATTGGCTGACAGACAGTTTTGTTCCGTCGTATGCATTAATTTCGTATGAAACACCCCATGATGTATGAAGGCAACACAACGAATATTCATCAGCTGAGCCTACCGAATTATCATATCTATTGTTTTCGCTTATAGTTCGTGAACTTCGTGCAAACTATTTTAACATTAAAATAAACAAGAATGTGTCCAAAGTACACGGATGACCCATTCGCACTATCATTTTCTATGTGTAATGGGCCGTAAAATTGGGTAAAAATTCTAATTTGGCATTAAAATTAGAAAGAGCATACCATAGGAAGCATGTGTACTAAGTTTCAAGTTGGTTGGACTTCTACTCCATCAAAATTTACCTTTACCAAAAACTTTAACTTGAAGCGGGACAGACGGACAAACGGACGAACGAACGGACGAACGGACGCACACACTAGAAAACATCTACTATCGTAGGTGGGGCATACAAATACCAATATATCAATAAATAATTATTCTAAGACATGCCTGTGTTTGTGCTGTCTTTCTATCACGTAGTGTTGTCATATTAGCGATATATTTTTAAACATTGTCATAAAGCGAGACGTTTGGCTAGTCATTAAACCGGATTCAACCCACCGTTTTTTTTTAAATGTCCAAAACCAGATCAAGAATATGGCAGTTGTTATCAAATATTTCGTTTCTATGTATGTAAGCGTGTTTTTTTGTTTTTTGCACTTCAGTGTTCCTGTTGTTCCTTATTTTTCCTCTTATACATGTAGTTCATATGTTTCCCCGGATTTGTTTTCCTTAATCGATTTATGACTTTTGATCACATGTATACTGCTGTTGCGTTTATTTGCAAAAGATTCAATGATCACTTTTGTTTCATATAAATTTTCAAAAAAAAACAGCATTCAGATTTAAAAGAAACAATGTTGATACTATTATGGTAAAAGTAGTACTTTCGTAACAAAAATAGTGTTTGTATCATTGTGCGCTCCGTTGTTTACCTAGGTTTTTTAGTAGTAAAATGTAGTTGCTTTTCGAAATGTTATGCAACACTTCAAGACTTTAATATTGGCATGTTGAAAGGTGGAACATGTACAATTCTGAATTTGAAAATAAAAGTTTAACTTACGATATATAGAGAATTTTGGAAATTGTGAAAATTGAAAAAAAAACTAACAGTTTGATAGGTAGCAATCTAATTAAAAACCGATCTCTCATCGCTCCTGTTTCTGATATGTCGCGTGGGAGATCTAACGAAACCCGCTTTGAGGTCACATGTGAGTGAACTAAAAGTTATGAATTTATAAAGATATGCAAATGAGTTGACGACCTATTAATAAGCCAATCAAAAATTTTTATGAATTATTTTGACTGACGATTTCGTCGTAAATAAAATGAGTTACATCCCTTTGCCTTACGTTAAACTTCCAAGATCGTGGAAGACTCAATTTCATTGGTCGAAAAAGACACACCTACGAGGTCACTCACATGTGACCTCAAAGCGGGTTTCGTAAGATCTCCCACGCGACATATCAGAAACAGGAGCGATGAGAGATCGGTTTTTAATTAGATTGGATAGGTACAGGGCCCGTATGCATAACGCTACTTAAGTTCAGATCTGTTCCGAACGGACGGACTTTTCTGAATGTCCTACGATACATTAGATTTACGATTGAAAATCTTAACTAAAGTTACTTTATGCATACAAGCCATGACACCTTTAAGATGCGAAATATGTTACAGTTGAATAACATAGATTTCAGTTTTTGATATATGACAACAATAAAAATATAGAACGAAACATTTCTTACTGGAAGCTTTTTTGCCATAAATAGATACGCACCTGCCATGAAAATAATTCCACCGCTTATTCCCAGAAGCACCAATAAAAGTATTCCCCAAAATGCAAGTTTGGATCCATTGGTATCAGAATTAGTTTTTTCTCCTAGAAATACTGATGTGTAAAGATTACTGCGTCCAAATGGATGTAAAAATTCGTCATTTTGCTGTCTTAGCGCATGCTCAACAAGATCCCGGAATTTAAAGTCTTTCGGAACTGTTTCGTCTGGTTCGAATGCTGCATTGACAAATTCTTGTGAGGACTGAAAAAGACAACAACACATTGCAATGCAATCATGTAACGTTATAAATATCAGAAAGCTGAAATGTTGCACTCTCTGGTGCTTTTAAAAAACTTTAAAAAAAATGCTAAGAACAATTACTGGTTATAACTTACATTACAAATTAGCTTCAGTCATCAATTAAGATATTGGCACTATCACACAGTGTTGAAAAACAAGGGCGAAGATTAATTTTGGCAACCAAATACTGTAATTACACCGCGTTTAAATTTACCATTTAAAATTCATCTCATCAGCAATTTAATAGACGTCACATGCTAACAAGATTTCGAATATACTACATGTACATGAGCGTTTGAGATCTACACCCATCTTTGGTAGGCAGCGTCTTGCTTGATCTCTAGTGTTCCATGTTGTGTTTTATAGACTGCTGTTTTTCGTGGATTTTTTATGTCATGGTGTCGTTGGATTTTCTTAAACTTATGATTTTTCTATTGTCCTATTGGTATATCTTTTTTATCAGTATTTGTTCGAGTTTCAGCATTATCAAATCGTTTTCCTGGTTTTCTTGTTATGAGGAAAAAATACACCCAAACATCTATCTTAACTCGACAACACATAAGTCTTAATGTTTAAACTATATTTTTTCTGAATACTAGCAAGTTTACTAAAAAAAAAACAGGTAAGCATCTTTCAGCTTAATAGGAAAATCACGCAGAAATCTCGTTTAATTGTTGTGTGGAGAGATAGGTCACTGCACCTGAATCAAATATTATGCCGCTATCTTTCTCGATGTCAAAAGCGGATATTAAAAACTATGTGCCATGCTACGAGAGATATACGATGTACCGTCGTGTTGATTTGTAATCAGATACTGTTTAGCAATGGTATTTTTACACGCGTTGTATTTCAAATGAAATACGACTTCACAAGTAACCTCGTTCACGTTTCAATTTCAAATAAGATAACAATGATATATTTCGAAGGCAAATGCTAATTCCTAACAGATTGAAAAGATGCAAGGGATTAACTCATAAAGGATCAAATTGGCAATTAATCAACTGACCTTGACCAAAACATGATAACTGAATTCCTCCTGTCTAACAAATATATATCTGTTCAATTGTGTAAATAATTGCAAAATATGTAACCAATTATATACCAAATGGCTGAAGTTTTGTCATTAATTCATTGACTATTTTCCAGAATTAGCCTTCATTTTTGTAAGAAAAATATACATAACCTTCAAGGATCAACCTTTGACATTAAATATTTTGAGGAATACGCTTCAATTTGTTTTGTGTCAAATTGTTGGCTACTTTGAAAACCACTTAAATGACAAAAGCGATGAAATAAAGTTAGAACTTTGCTCCAATTTCTCAATTTGAAATATGGTTTTACATGTATAAACACAGTCTGATTTTGAGGTGATGGTTTTTAGGCGGGGGCGGAGTTGGGAGGTGAGGTTAGAAGTATTTTTTTCTTATGGCTAAAAAATATTCACCGTTTTTTTTTAATCTATTTTCACTTTCGTATACCTTTGCATTCTGCATTAAAAATAAAATATCCATTTTCATTCAGTCTAGGACAAGGTTATACATTCCCATTCTTACCAGGCCAGATTATGCATTTTAAAAATCTTCATGCCCCCTTTCCCTCCAGATTATCAAACGGTCGTCCCTTTACTTTCATTGTAAACATATTTTACAGGTAAAAAAAAATGGGTATGGTAATAATTAACTTGATATAGTAGACTATAGATTAATTACTATAAATTTCAAGTGTAAATGAGGATGAAAAAGGAGGGGTAGCTATTATTTGAAATCGAAACCTGATTTTTTTTCGAGCCTGTAATAGTATTTTTATACCGTAGACTTGTACTAGCCTTTCATATTTATCATGTCGTAAGACCCAATTATTCTGTTTCTGACCTAAGATATCGTTTTCTTGTTGAGTATCAATACTTTATATTTACCTAAGAGTTCTTTTTATTTTGTTATACATTTCTTCCGAATTAGAGCCAACATTGAATTAAAATGTATATGAATAAAAGTATGCTAACTTACGTCAAGCTTCATCTCATGTCCTCATAGAAGCCAATATAACACACACATTATATTATTTAAAACATTCAATAATCATTAAAAACATGAAAGTAAGAATAAAACTCTCGATCCCGATTAAAAGATAGAACATAATCTATAACTGAATTACATTTTAATGCAAAATGCGATAATTGGTAAATTAATTATTAATATATTAATTGTTGAAAATGCAACACATATTCGATTTTGAATGGTTTAATATGGCTCCAAACTAGTTTGTGTATTATGTACACAACAGGTGTGATCGATAGGGACGATGTGACTATACATTTGTACCTGCAGCTGGACGTTAAATAATAATGTTGTTGATTAATTTGTATAAAAATGAATAGGGGATTTAATCGCTCTTTAAATATTATATTACCGTTTTAATATTATTTTGCTTCAGTTATTTGATATATAAATACAAAAAAGTCATGTTAGATACCAGAGGTTGGTTTGGTTTATTCAACCTATGCCAACATTTTGATATTTAGGTATTTATTTCTCAAAAGTCATACTATACGATATGGTGCTGCATCTGCATAATCAAATGGTGTCATGTTGTTATCCTTGAGTCTCTGGGGCAAGTTCACAAAAATATATCATGATTTTAACTACAATTCAATTTTGCAAACACTTCATTTTTGTTTCTGAATTTTAAAAGAGTAACATTTAATGCTTAAATATACTGACTGTATTTTACCTTTCATTAATTAAAAATTGTTATAACAACACCTTTTGTATTTTGTTTGTAGGCATAGGTTGAATATATTTTTATCAAATGTTGGCATAGGTTGAAGACACCGTTGGTTTATAGCAGGAAACAGGGAGAAAGCCCCTAGGGAGTCAAATATATGGCTTTTACTTGTCTTGCTCCTAGCGTCTCAATATCACCACCCACCCACATTCCGTCTGTCCGGTCACCTTTGCAGTAGACAGGTGCATGTATAAATACATTATAGTCAATACGTTAAGCGTTTAATTACATTTTGTTTTGAAAAGTTGTGAATACATTAGAATCTGAAATTAAATTTTATTTAACAATCAATTATAGTTCTCTCTCTAAAATATCACATTCATAATATCAAGTAACTTGTATCGTATCATGTTACCGAAATTTAATTTTATTTAACAATGATCATATAATATTATACATGTACATATATGTCCCCCCCCCCCCCCCAAAAAAAAATAAAAAAAAATACTACGGCTGAAGTATTAACTGAATGAAACTCTGGTGTTTTCTCCAAAATATATTGTTTTATACACAAATACAAGCAGGTAACTACAAGTATTTCATGTTAGGTTATGAATGAAATTATTATTTTAGCTGTCTTCGTATCCAATTTTATATTTTTAACATATAAATTATAAAACATATTTACATACCACTATCAAGTTTGCCCTCGATCCCATGTTTCCCTCTAGTATAAATGAAAAAAGTCAATTTAAAATAATGTTTTATTTAATAATAGAAATGAGCGAACAAAGCGTTCCCCGGACATACGCTGCAAAATTTATGGTTCATTGAAAAACAAGCATAATAAAGAAAATTTCGCCTTCCGTCAAAATAACGGTAACAGCTTTTCATCGAAGATTTTTAAATCAATATTGCATTAATATAAAAGGTATTCCTTTTACTATCAGATCAAAAAGTGAGAAGTTAATTTGCACGTGTCGATCGAAGCGTGATTAAAACGTGCCAGTTTATATTTTTACCGGAAGACTTGAACGCCAGCTGATATAACATATGTTTCGCTCTATAATAAAAATCATCAATGCGTTTTTACTATCGCTAGTGAATCTGTTGCGAACAAAATGTATTGTTTAAACTAGAGGATAACATTTTCATGTAAGGTCACAACTTTCAAGGTCGTCGTCGAAGACCTTCCAGCTACATGTACATGTACAATGTACGACCGAGATGAGAATATGGAATTTGATTTTCATAATGGTCATGAATTTGAATTGGTCTTGTTTTTTTTCTTTCAAATATATTATTCTTAATTTATTGAAAGAAATGTATGTTTTTGAAAGAAAAAAACGAGGAATTTCTTTTTTTTTAATAATTTGGCTAGAAGTTATTTAACATTTTGTGTTTCGTTTTCAATTCATTTTTATTAGTAACAAGAACATCAAATTTAAATGAAATTCACACGTGGGACTATACTAAATTTAAAACACACCATTTTAGATTGTATTTCCAATCAATACTGCAACCTAATGACAGCCAAAGACTTGCGTACATTTTTTTGAACGACAGATCTAGAAAGATGCGATAAACTCGATTCAATAACGCACAAGAACGTACTTAACCCCGTGTCCAAACTAGCTAGGTCAGTGGACCTTAGATCTGATGGTATTTGTAAATGGATGGCAATTGTGAAAATATTTGTCTAATGGGAAAATTAATTTATTAAATAATTAATTATTATAATAATTTGATGCTATAAGTTACTGTTGTTCATTTGTTGACACGATATTAATTATTGACATTAAATCATAAATAGTTATATATCCTATTGTTATTTCCTTCTTTAACCTTTTTTTATTGTTCATACCTGCATATCTATATACATGTATCATCCCTGTAAAAAGTTGTTAATTTTGTCATTAGATTCAATCGATTAAAAATGAAGAAAGTAGAGCATTTCTTTGACTCGGTGCGTGTTGATCGCGTGACTCATTTCAAACATTTCAATTTCTCTTAAAAAGCAGTAAAGCACTACAGGTTAAAGTCTAAAGCAACAAGGTGTGAAATTTAAAACGAAAGATAAAAAACGAATAGTTGTGTAATAAACATATTTATAGTTTTTGTCGTAGAGAAAATAAGGTCAAGAAGTTTTTACTGACTGCACTTTTCCTGTTATGAAATCTTATATCAACTAACCAAATGAATGGAATCAAAGAAAGACTCTTATTAAATGGTACGACGACGACGACGACGACGAAGAAGAAGAAGAAGACGAAGAAGAAGAAGATTGTCTTCATCCTGAGCTTCTTCTTTTTATCTCTGTTTAACTTCCTTCTGTGGTAAGGTGTACATCAATTGCTTGATTTTCGCAGTGGGCTTATATTAGACGGACGAAAACTGCTAAAAGCACTTTGGTATTTACAGTATAAAACGCACTTGCTTACATGTATTACAAAATATGGGCTTATGAAAGATATTAACAGCTATTCACTTTGTTTCTTCGTTTACCCTCGCTTTCCACAAACGACAGAAACAAAAAGGTTCGACCATTTTTGTTTTCCGACCATCACGAAATAATTAAATGATTTGCACCTGCTTCCAGTTCTGAAATATGGCAATATATATGCCTTTTAGCAGGTTTTCTGAATAATAGATAGATTTTATATCCCACCCTCTAATATATTGTACAATCAATCATTCAGCTAATTGATTTTGAAACACTATGCTAAATAGTAAAATTCTAGTTCATGTTTCATTTAAACCGATTTTTCTGGTCTTTGTTAGTTTGTATATTTTTTTTAAATTCTAGTTCATTTAGATATATTTTAGCTGGGACTATTATACTTACGTTAGTATAAAAGTCTCAGGTTTAAGAGTTTAGTGTGAGGTCTATTTTCACTGAACTAGAACACAATTTTTATTTAGAAGTCCAGCTGAGGACCACCTCCAGGTGCGGGATTTTCTCGCTGCATTTAAGACCCATTGATGGCCTTCGGCTGTTGTCTGCTGTTTTGTCGGGTTGCTGTCTCTTTGATATATTCCCCATTTCCATTTTCAATTTTATTATCGACTAAACAAATTAAGCATTTTTTTCCAATAAAAATGATATAACTTTTCATTTGTAACAGCTATGCTAGATTAAGTTGGGTTTAAATTAAAGTGAATCTTAATGGTATTTTAATCTTTTGATCGCTGAATGTAAATTTTACATTTAATCCCATGTAAACTGATAGAAATAAGATTTTATAAGATATATCTCTGGGTCTTTGTTATGAATCAACAAAGCACGTCAAGCCACGCGACCTGTTCCGAACAGCTGACTTTTGTATGGCTTATGATACATAGACACGAGTGTTATCTTTATTGTGTTAAAAGTAGGTTGAAAATCAAGCTTTTTATCACAATGATCATGAATTTTCTCAATGATAAGCTTTTACTGATCGTAAATAATACAATTTAAGCCTGAAACCAAAAAAAGAGATTTATTTGTGATATTAAGTAGGTTAACCTTCGAATTCAATTGTGTTACATTGTACATTTGAGATTAATTTGGTAAATGTATCGTATTTGTTTCAGGTTACTTTGATAAATATTAATTTATATTATAATGGTACGCTATATAGCTAGTAAATAAAAGCGTGCATAGAAAATAAAATCAAAAGACTGAAATTGATTTTTCCCTATTTTCTAAGATTTTCGATGAAATCTATGTACATGTACAATGTCAATCATGGATATATTAGACAAGATTTTTTGATATCGTAGCAAAATATTTTCATGTTGATATATAGTATCTATTAAGTTTACGGCCCTTGGTGTTTGTGCCATTTCATAGGATATTTGCAAAGTTTACAGGTTTTTCTAATGGACATTGCGCTTTTACAATTTTTGCTTCTTATGACTCCCCTCCGGCTTATTTTATTCGAGCTTATGACCTTTAGATTTGACCTGGCACTGTTAAATTTAATAATGTTCATTATGATTAAAAAATCATTTGATAGCACAGTAATGTATTATATATAGAGCTCAACGTAACATTTCTAAAGACGTTTAGTCATCACAGGTCAGTGTTCCCTTGATATCTGAAAATCAGGGAATCAAATTTTAGCTTTTTATTATATGTCCTGACTTTTATTTCGCCCATATTTCAAACACATATCTTAGTTTCTCATTCATTCTCAATTCTAGACTGAGGTCCTAGTTCATCAATATAACGAATTTTAATGCTATAAACCAACTGTTGTTTATTGATAAAAATCCATCGGGTCTCCTTTGGCAGTCTATAACTCTAAGCTCTTTGTTTCACTGTAGAGTAAGATACCACAAATATATGTTAATTTTATTTACTCAACTCATTGAAATTAAAAGTAGACGGCTGAAGGTTAAATCGTCCAGTCAATTTAATACAGGTGTATCAAAATGTTAAGTGTCAATGTCCATAGTGTTTTTAGAGCAAATCTCCTATCGTAATATTACAAGTGTCCGTTGCCCAAAATTTAAGCAAAAAGGGGTTGTAATGACATATTGATTATGTCTGTATGCAGTTGTGTAAATATTTGTCATTTCTTTTAATTGGCGCATTTATTTATTCATTCTGTACATAACTTATAAGTTGATTTGCAAATGAGTTTTCTTTATAGTTTGATAAAATCATAATTCTTAAATTCAAATATTAAATTTTCTCCATCCAGAAATTACCCTTTACATTTCCTATAAAACCCTTTAACCATTCATTCAGACACGAAATTATAAACGACGGACAATTATTGTTAAATATGTGTTCTTATGTGAAAAACTTGTGCAATTGTGAAATACTGTCCAACTCTGACTGTTGTCTAATGTTGGGCTATTTAAATGCCCAACCTACTATAGTAGAGGGGCATTATGTTATCTGGTCTGTGCGTCCGTTCGTCCGTTCGTCCCGCTTCAGGTTAAAGTTTTTGGTCAAGGTACATTTAGTTTTTGATGAAGTTGAAATTCAATCAACTTGAAACTTAGTTCAAATGTTCCCCATGATATGATCTTTCTAATTTTAATGCCAAATTAAAGTTTTGACCCCCATTTCATGGTCCACTGAACAAAGAAAAAGATAGTACGAACCTCAGTTTAAAGTTTTGGTTAAAGTTTTTGGTCAAGGTAGTTTTTGATGAAGTTGAAGTCCAATCAACTTGAAACTTAGTACACATGTTCCCTATAATATGATCCTTCTAATTTTAATGCCAAATTGAAGTATTGACCCCCAATGTCAGGGTCCACTGAACGTGTAAAATGATAGTGCGAGTGGGGCATCCGTGTACTATCGACACATTCTTGTTTATTGGGAGTTGAATCAGATACTCAAATATATAAAATGATGCACGCACCCACTATATCAATTGGTAACCCTATTTACATAGGAACCACTATGCCTGGAAAACTCCAACAAAATAAACATCCTTACGACACAATCCATTTACCACTATTTTTAATTATTGAAAAGACAAAGAATTTAGTACTCTAAGATCAGTGAGTTTAATAATTAAACTGTTTTTGATTAAACCTATTCATTTTCTAATGGTATGACAAAAATCAATGGGTTATTAATCAATAAACTTGATAGCTTTGTGTTTCAGATATCTGTAACAAACTAGAACATGGCAGGTATCTTAAATAACTGAATTAATCTTATACCAGTTTTTAAGATCTTCTTAACGGAAGATTTATTGCTTTTAAAATTTTATCGACTTTCGAAGCAGGTAATCTATTCGCATGATACTACAGTGTAAAAAACCATAGCAATGATAAGGTTATAATGATTGTATGCTATGATAAAAGAAATAGAGACTGAATAAACAAATCAACTGCTGACTAAATGGGGAAAAATAACGAACAATGAAAGATTGAGCAGCACGAGGATAGTTTAGATCAACAAACACACTACAGTAATCACCAGTTTACATGTAAGACCGAGCTTCCACATGCCATTACAATTTAAATGTACTTCAACTACTGCTTTTTAATAAAATGAGGTCATATTGCTGAAATCCCCCCTTTTAAATTATTGAAATCTTCCCTTTAACATTACATATTAGTGTAAATCGCGGTACTATTTGGCAAGTGTTGAAACAAAGAGTTTTTAAATCATCTCGCTGGCAGTACGTCGACTGAGATTGCGCGAAATCGTATAAGACACGTATCAATATCGGTCTTTGAATTGGGTTATTTTCTCAAAAATTGGCGTTTTTTGTAGAAAAAAGATTGATTGAAAGACAAATTAAGGAAGTACCATACACTTCATTTAAACACCATATCACAAATATTTCCGACTTTGTATGGTTTCAGATGAGATGCAGCTTAACGACATCGATCCCTTGCTTTAGTGGTACATGTGTATACATTGATTAGAATCACGTCATCAGTCTATAGTCCACAAGTTTGTCTTGTACCTAAAGTCAGACCACCAATTCAAACCCATATATAACCCAATGAAATTCAAAGTTTGCATTATATCTATTTTACTGATTCCAAGTCATCATCATACAATCGTCTTCTCTGCATTTAACATTTATTTCACGCTGTTAATTCCCCCTGCCGCTCGTCCATTCGAGAAAAAAGTATGAAAGAAACGTATCAAAATATTATACTTCTGCCAAAGTGACAAGTCAATGTCCAAATGTATATCACAAAAAACATCACAAGGATTTAAAGTTAACAAATATACGTCCTAAATCTAAGTGATACCATGGCAAAAATTAAACAACATGAATTGTATATAAATAACAAATTAAAAATGTAAATTAACATTTTTTTTGCATATTACGATAAAACATTGCACAGTTACGATGAGAGATCATGCACCAAATCACTCCAAATTATACCAATAAACAAGTAATACGGAATTTAATGCTTTAATAATTAAGTTTTTATGAACTTGAATTACAGATAATTATTCTTCCAAACAGAAGTTAAATTTAAATGAAGGCATTATTTACGCTTGTCGGTAAAATAATTCATCAAATTGTATTCACGTTCGACATCAAAGTGTTTTATAAATTCAACCGTCTTTAAAACTTAATATCAAATGAGAATATCGTTTTTTTAATGTTCGTGCACAACATGCATTATATATATTCGGCTAAAAGCTTTCACCCACACAAGTTGTTGTTTGGTTAACTTTTGCAATAGATGTCAAGAGACGCCTAGAGAGAAATCTACTTAGGAATACGGAACTCGGAAAAGGAGTTAACATGGTGTTTCACGGATACATACAAACTCCATCACATCGTGTGGATATTTTACTTAGATGACCGATATATTATAAATATACACGATAGATATACGAAGATGTGGTATGAGTGCCAATGAGACAACTCTCCATTAAATTCACAATTTTATAAAAGTGCACCATTATCATGATCATCCTGCCAAAGTACGGCCTTCAACAAATTCACAATCAATTTTGATCACAGTTAAAGTATTCGCTATAAAATGTTGAAACAGACTCTGTGAAAAAATCTAACAGTTTCGTAAAATTAGTTCCCTTCTTTGGTTAATTCATGAAAACAGTGTTTTGTTGGCTAACAGTATAAGCATGATAAGGGAGGGTTGAGATATCACAGAACATGTTTAATCCCGTCGCATTTTTGCGTCTGTCTCCATGTCAGGAGCCTCTGACCTTAGTCAGTTTTGAAGGTTTTTTTAAAATTCTAGTTCATTATATAAATATGTTCTGGAGTTTTGTATGACGTCCATTCTAACTGAACTAGATAAGGGGCAAGATAAAGCTCGACTCCGGATGCGGGATTATCTCGATGCATGTGTTGAAGGCTCATTAGTGGTCTTAGGCTGTGTTATGCTCTTTGGTGAGTTTGTAATCTCTGTGACACATAATTTCTGCATTACAATTGTCAATTCTATTCTGACATTGAACATGATTCATTGAAAAGAGGTGCATTTTGTACATTTTTTTTCAAATTAATCAAGGTTACATCAACTTAACTTTTACCGACGACATTGACTGCTGTAATATGACACTAGTGGTTATTCTCGTATCAAGGCTTCAAAACGAGACCTGGCATTACCAGCGACGTCACAATGAGAGAGGAAAAGTTATCAGCGACGTCATAATGCGAAAGGAGACGTTATCAAGCGTAAAACTGTCTTAGGAAGAGGAAAAAGACCAGTAATGGAACGATAAACAGATAATAGGCTCGAAACTTTTTAGCTCGGTCGCTGCGCTTACTCGCCAAAAAAATTCACATTGTGGCTTGCGGCTGATATTTTACGATATCAATGAATAAAAAACCCGATAATCTATACTTATGTTGAGAGTGATCATTACATATGTCTGTTCGGGATTTATAAATACGAAGCCGTCCCTAGTTAGAAAGGGTACTCATATATCCGGTATTACTTGACTACAATCAATTTGGCTAGTTAAATATTAATCTGAATATACCAGCTCTGACTTCCTCCCTGTCTGTGTATTTGAATATCTTTTTCTTTTGTCTTTTTAGGGAGCTACCATTTGATTTTTAT